>NC_133799.1:18178713-18261213 GCF_043250625.1 Sebastes fasciatus
AAACTTATGAGCTCATCTCTGGTTAAAACAAGGGATGCACCGATCTTACTTTTCAGTCCCGGTAGCGATACCTGGGCTTTGGGTATCAACAAAGCCTAGATAGTGCCTAAGCTATTGATTTGACTGTAAAGATTTTGCATGCAAATCACTACACCCAAAATTGCACAAGCCACATTACCCTGCACACCACAGGATTTGTGTTTAATGTGGTATGCAAATCAGATGTGGTTCATATGGTGTTTCCAGTCTAACAGAAGCTAGTAGTGAGCAGCCATTGACACAGGAAGCTTAATATACAGTAAAGCTGCCCCCTTTTAATTGATTAATTGGTTAATCGGTCGTTTTGGTCTTAGTCGACTAAGATTTCTTTAGTCTATTAGTAATTTTTTAATGCTTTTTTTTCATGCTGAATGACTTATTTCTAAGAAACCTATGAGCTCATCTCTGGTAAAAACTAGGGATGCACCGATCTGACTTTTTCAGTCCTGATAGCGATACCTGGGCTTTGATTAATAAGCTGTATGCCTCACTGTGTGGAGGTGACTGGGATCATTCTTTTATGTGTAAAGCAACATCGGACTTGACTTAAAAAAATGCTTTCTTAACATTGTAAAATGAAATGTAATAAATAAATATTAATATCACATATACATATACAGTATGTGATATTAATTTAACACATATGCTAATTCTTATTAAACTAATAAGTCGTTTACTAATAAGTTGGTGAAAAATCTTCAAACTGATCAGGAATTACAATTCAATTGTAAACCTTTTTAATGCATTTAAATTCCCGTCTATAATGTATATAGTATATAAACATAGTATTGAATTGAATTGAATAGATCGGCCACATTGTCACCAATACCTGATCCAGCTATTTGAGTCAATATCTGCCCGATATCCGATCCAGTATCAGTATCGATGCATCCCTAGTTTTGGTCTTCGTTGACTAAGATTTCTTTAGTCTATTAGTCATTTTTTATGCTTTTTTTTTCATGCTGAATTATTTTCAAGAAACTTGTGAGCACATCTCTGGTAAACACGAATCATGTGTGATTCTTTGTGGAGAAACTCCATTTCACAGATCTGTCGATTAAATCCACTCATCGATTAGTCGCCAAATTTTATGAGTGTTAGACTAGTCGCTTCTTGCTTCTCTTTTACCTTCAAATCTAAAGTTAAAGTCCCTTGACATTGACTGTTAGGTTGATGACGACCTTATAAACAAGACAAGTTAGATGACCACTCACCGGATAACAGAGGCAGGAGATTGTCTTCACTTCCTGATGACTCTTTACTAATTTGACTTACTGTGATAGTTATTCAGGCTTTATTTTGGCTATGGTGTAGACACATGACTGCAAGTATCTTACTGTAAACTAACTCCAACTGCCATTTAAAGTCAGAACTCTACATGTTATCCTCTGAATTTAAATGTTTTAAGTGTTATTCTGAATTACTTATAGATAATCCAGCATGAGTCTGGCTAAGTAAAGCTTCTCTCAGCTGTCAGCAGTTCCCTCGTATTCCTGTAGTCGTCTTCCACATTACTGTAGTTTTATCTGCCTGTAAAACACGGCTTAAATAAAGAAAAAGAGGTTGTTTTAATTAAGTCTGCTACAAGGGAGACAGCAGTCTCCTGGTGTCTGTCTGGTCTAGAAAAGGCCTTCACTGAGGTGGCCCACTCTGGGAAATAACTGTCCTCCAGAGAATAGGC
This sequence comes from Sebastes fasciatus, assembly GCF_043250625.1. Taxonomy (NCBI): domain Eukaryota; kingdom Metazoa; phylum Chordata; class Actinopteri; order Perciformes; family Sebastidae; genus Sebastes; species Sebastes fasciatus. Next base: position 18,180,434 of record NC_133799.1, read on the forward strand.
TGTGCCATCCACAGACTAATTTTCATGTTTAAAGAAGAGTAGCAGAGCCATTGTGCGTTTTTATAAAACGTTATATTGAGGGGTAAGCTGTTTTTTTTAATTACATTACAACTACAGTTAAGTCCAAGTTTAGGGTTAAGGCCCAGACACACCAACCCGACATCAAAGAACTAGCGATGATGAAGGCCGCCCGTTTAGTCACCTCACGTCGCCTTTGTCTCGGCAAGAAAGTTGCACTCGAACACACCGCAGAGACTACAGCCAACGGCTGAGTACCACGTACGCTTTGCGCCTGCGTGAGATGAAATAACTCTCTACACCAGCAGGTGGCGGTAGTCTGTATTCGTCGTTCAAAAAGGGAAACCAGAAGACCAAGGACTGCGGATATACAACCTGTTGTTATGATACGTACATGAAACAAAGCAGCGTTTGCCGACCATTTTCACACTACTTAGCATCATTCCAGATGGCCATGTCGTGAAAATATCCGTGTATTGGAATGATCAGATGAGATGTAGATGAAAAATGAGAAGAGCCTTCTGTGTTTTTCCTCTTGACTTATTATTATTTGGCAAAAAGTAAGTTAACAAATGTTTGCCTTAACAAAAGTATGGCTTATAAAAGGAACATAAACACTTTTTCATTGTCAAATCTTAATTGAAAGAATAGGTTTTCTACAGTAATTAGTGCAAACAAAAAATGCAGCTTTGTTATTTTCATATAAATATGATGTAATTATAAACTAAGGCCATCAACATAAATTGAAGCATAAGCTCAACCAGAACTATACTTAAAAAAACCCCAAAAGAACAGCATAACATATGTCTCAATTCCCTGATTATCAGCTCGTTTTTCCACTCAAAAAGTGCAGTATTTGGAAAGCAATACGGTTGGATTTCTGTGCCATTGTGTTATTTAAAAATAATTAATAAATATAAAACGCATTACAGGGATTGTGCTGTTGCCCCTCTCCAGTTTCCAATCTGTCACTGCTTGTGTCAGTGCATCAGAGAGATGTTCACTGTGTTGCTCTCATGAAGGCGGCGCGTCTGCAAAACATAACTTTTTATCTCCCACTCTGAAGTGATGTGGTGGGCAGCCAGTCACAGTTCAGTAATTTTCAGTAGCCCTGGATGTCCAACTGTCTGTAGTAAGAGCTACATTGTCTGTGTTGGACAATTCTTTCACAATTCCTTGTCGTGGCTGTTTGGGAATTACTGTGTTGCTTAAGTGTCGGCGAGAGGGAATATTATAGTAACATCAAGTAACATTACGTTAATCATATGCTGAAATCCAGCGTCCTCCACGACTGCCTAAGGCTGCATATCTTTCGCTACAAACCTCCCCAATGCTTTAGTTATGTTTTTTGCCATGTCTGAATCTGCTTGCAGAAGCTGTTTAAATGCTGCGGGGAGAAGGAGTCGCTCTTTCCTTCCCGACTCTCTTCTCCTTGCGCTATCAACGGACACACCGGGGTGATGTCTTCATAAATGGCTTATCTTATTGGAAGTATTGCTGCTAGCATAAACCACACGTGTTGCACAGTGCTTACACAGTCCACCACTTTTTTCCCGTCATTTTCATAGGTGACACTAAATCCATAATGCTCCCATAAAGCAGAGCGAAACGATGCTGGTGGATCCTGTACTTTATCGTGTCCACTCGCCATTTCCTAAACTGACTTGACAGCCGCACTCTGCACCTCATCTGTGCCAACTAAGAAGGAGGCTGGGTCACGCTTCATCAACGCGTCATATCTTTGGGGTATAACACATGCGCAGTAAAATCTGGTCTGCACTCGCCGAAATTGAGCCAATAGCAACGCACGACCGCAGCTTCAGTTACACTGTGCATGTGTTATACCACATACCACAAGACCCATGTCCACCCGTGTCCCAGCCTCCTTCCATAGGCCTTGATTTCTAGTGTGACAATAAACGGGAGCCTAACTCTACATGAAAAAAATACACAATCAGCCTCATAACTTATTTCAAATGAACCAAACAATACATACACGCCCCGAACCCTGACTAGCGAGCCGAACGGTTTGGATTTTTTACCTGAACCATTTTTTATCCCTAGTAAATAGTATGTTGTAGCTGAAATGAAACAGAAAGGCAGTGAAATTATTAGTCGTCATTCTCCCTCTCTCATTAAAGGTACTGCAGTGATTATCAAACATATGGTCATACAGAAGGTACAACCAGCTGTTGTAGCGTTTATCTGATTCCTGATCAGCACAGAGAGAGCGTTGATCCATATGGGAGAGGGTTGAGGGAGTGGCGTTACAAAACTTTTGTCTCACTCGTAATTCATAAATACATTTGATCTGTGTGTTTGTTTTAAATAATGAATAGTTGCTAGCTAAACTGTTATTGTTGTAGTTAAAAGTTTTTTAGTATATGTCATATTTTGTTATGTGTTTTATGTATTTACTAGATTTTATGTAGAGGTCTGTTCAGTGTTAAACCTGCTTGAAACTGCCAAAGTGCACAAGTTATTCTTCTTTTGGAGATTTTGGCTATTACCATGCAGCTTCAGTTGCATTACTACCACCATCTGGACTGGAGTAGGACCAAGCGTGATTTGCATGTAGCCTGGGAAAACCAAGACAGATGCAGTCAGATTTCTGATCTGGCAAACTCAGATACATATGTGAAGCTACAGGTAAAAAAACGTGTATTAACTCGCGAGTTTGTTTAATACTGCTACAGCCTGACTGTCAACCGATACTGGGTTTTTGAGGTCAATACCAATATTGATATTTGAGAAATTTAAAAAATCTGATACCTGTTTATCAGTTGGGCTCTAGATACTACTAATCATATTTTGGAGGTGAATAAGTCAGAGTGGCTTAAAGGGGACCTATTATGCTTATGTTACTTTCCCCCACAGAAACACTGCTCTTGAGCTGCCTGAAACGCCTTGTTTGAAGTCCTGCCTTTTCTTCCGTAACGTGGTGATGTCACCAAGTAACATCAAATCTGTGATGTGCAATATCATTGTTCAATATTGCGATGACGATATTACTTGCGATAAATAAACAAATATTGAAGTGTACATATTAGCTATACCTATGTCAGGAGGGTGAAAAGAGACATTTTTTAACATTACAACATGTAAACATGTTCTAGTACAAACCCAAAATACATGTACGAACCTGAAAACAAGTATAATAGGGTCCCTTTGATAATGTTGCTAGCCACCAGTTCCTATGTCGCCAAGACACCAGTTAGTCAATATGTGTATAATAAACCAGATAAATCTATGCTAAGCTATTTAACTAATATAAAATAAGAGATATCAAACTACTAGAATCTGTTGATATTTTGGTGTAATGTGACGTCTCAGTGTGACTGAATGCTACGAGATATCGAAGCACTGCTTCTCTACTTGTAAAATGGCTAAAAAGAAATGTCATGGTTGGCAACACACTAAAGACATCTGTTGATTCAGTTGGCTAACATATTGCCAAACATTGATTAGAAATATAAAAGTGTTGTTGGCGGGGAAACGTACTGTTATTGTTCTTCTTCTTTTCCTGCTCACAGCTGAGATGCTGGGATGGTGACTCATTGAAAGAGATTGATTTGGAAGACATCCCTTTCCTGTTCTTGCAAATCTTTTTCTGATGAAAAATGCTAAAGTACAAATTGCAGGAGACATTTTTTTTGCTTCAGCTTGTGATGGCAGTCTGCTGTCACATTATTTAAGCTTGCGTGAAAAGGATCTAAGCACTATGTAGCTGCTACAGTGTGAGTTATAGCGCACTCTGGTTGTCTCACTTCATTTGGAAACTATTATGGACGTCTTTGATCCTTTTTATAGACCTTCACGCATAGGGTAGCTTTTTATTATGTTTTTGGCTGTCTTGAGTCTTTTCTCTACACTACTTCTCTGGCTTGTGACTTCTTAAATTCACTGGATTTCATATTTTCACTAATTGGTTGAAAGAAATAAACTTTAACAAAGAGTTTTGGTGATTTGCTTGCTAATGTTTTTGTAGAGCAGAAACCAAATATTTCAGTTCACATTTGTTGATTACGCTGGTCTAAATTGCAAATGTAACTCAAAAGCTTTTATTTAAATGATTATAGTTTTGTTTGATGCAGTGTGAAATACTAACTTGCGACCTATAAGGGCCCAGACACACCAACCCGACGTCAAAGAACCAGCGGCGACAAAGGCCACCAGTTGCGGCGACAAAGGCCACCAGTTGCGACGCCTTTGTCTCGGCCAAAAAGTTGCACTCGACCACACCGCAAAGACTACAGCCAACGGCCAACTACCACGTACGTTCTGCGCCGATGTGAGATGAAATAACTCTCCATACCAGCAGGTGGCAGTTGTTCGTATTAGTCATTCAAAAACGGAAACCGTAAGACTGAGGACGGCGAATATATAAGCCGTTATGATGCGTACATGAAACAAGGCGGTGTCTGCCGACCATTTTCACACCACTCTCACTCACCACTTAGCTTCATTCCACTTAGCTTCATTCCAGGTGGTCATGTTATTGTGAAAATATCTGTGTATTGGAATGATCCGATGAGATGAAAAATGAGAAGAGCCTTCTGTGTTTTAACTCTTGGCTTTACTCGTTGGCTTGCTTTCCTCACGTCCGTTTCTCTTCTTGTGCACTGATTCGTTTAAGTTGAACGGCCAATCAGAGTGATTTTTCTCACCGACGGGCGCCGCCGCCGCCAATTCAACATGCTGAATCGGCCGAAAAAACTCTGACACGGGCAGACTAGAGCCAACGGTGCTGGACACGCCGCAAAAACTAGGCCGACGGATGCTCACTGACGGACCCAAACTGGCCGACAGCCGACCGTCAGCTTGGTTTGTCAGGGGCTTAAGGAGCATTGCTGGTTTTGTACAATGTTTTAAGCAGAGGTAATTATTCCAGCTGTTTATCAGCTACAGGCTGGCTTTCCTCAGTGTGGTTAGCTAGTGCATGGTAGACATGCAGGCTGAGGAAGAGTCAGGGTCAGAAGAGTGCTCCGCCGCCTGCTGTAGCTAATGAAAGTCACAAGTAATTAAATGTGTACAGCCGGAGAGCCCAGGGAGCTGCAGTAACAACACCAGTTTGTGAGCTGTCTTCAGTAAATTCGACCTTTTTTCAAAACATGGAAATGAGAGTTTGTTAGTGCAAACAGCTGATTTTCACATTGGTATGTTCACTTACTGGAATTGGCAGATGCACAATAAAGTATACAGAGGATGTGATGATAAGTTAGGTTCCTGTGCAATGACGAAGTTACCAGTAATAGGCCCTGTCATTTCCCCCGATCTTCAATTTGATCATCTTCTATAACCCTTATGACAATATATTTTCATGTTCTTGTGATATTTTTCTCAGTATGATGTTATACCAAGTTATTCTATTATAACAAGAAACTTAACTCTGTGGTTGAGGTTTCTTGTTTCTGAGGATGTGGTAATAACAGAGAAAAATACGTCATAACATGAAAGCATCTTTTAATAATACAGAAAAGTTCATGTTGCGCATTGTGCAACAGTGACTCGAGACAGTGAGTGTAACTTTTCCAATGTGGATCCACTGTTGACTTAAGATTAAGTCAGTCATATGGATGAAAAACCTGTAAAACGTGTACTAATGCAGTACTACACAAATGCTGCATATGTTTTCTACTCCTGTGGAAGTGTGTTCATATGGTACAACCCTGTTACAAAGCGGGTAACTCAAGATCATTTGACTTAAATCAGTTGTGGCTCCAACATTAAATAAGTCATCATTGTGTTCGTTTGAGGACCAGTCTCTGACAGTTTAATTGTATCACCCAACAAAAAGCCATTTATTTAATGCCTAGACAGGAATTTTAAAGTCTTACACTATGAGCCCCTCAAAAAAACATTTTGATAGTGCAATACAGAAAAACATTAATAATACTCGATTTTGTCACTCTTATTATTCTTTGTCTTACTTTTTTATTTGTGGTACAATCATGCTCACGTTTTGGAATTACAGTTCTCGTGACGCTTTGGGGAATGTGAACAAGAGATATAATGTTGCCATGGATTCAGTAAGTTACGCTGTGTGCTACAACATGAGCCTTGTTTTTTAGCCTATATTTGTGTACATTTTGGCACCATACAATAACAAAAATATCGACAAATGGCTCAGTCACAATCAGGTGAGGGTGTCTGACTCTGTGAGCATGCTAGGGCTGACCTTAATGCTTCAAAGCTTCCACCGTTGCCATGGTAATCAACCTCCAAATCAGTATTTGAATGCTTATTGTTAGGTAAGGCAGGTTTAAGTATGTAATAATACTGTTTGTTGTATGTAGAGGTGTGTGTATAGACAGAAGAACAAATGGTATTCGGGACACACATGGAAAGTGTGTTGTAAAAACAATACCGCAATCTTCAAAAGTCCCTCAAAATATTTCACATCAGATTTCCTGAGAAATTTACTAACTAACATACGGTACTAATTGTATGTGCTTGTTATTATCAATTTAGACTATGTAATTGTATCACAATATCTTGATATATGATTTCCTCATAAATAAAAATAATAAAAATATAAATTATCATATTGAATTATCGCCCAGCCCTGTTGCCAAAGGTTCAACATACACATATATAGGTTTTTCAGTAATTTTTAGTTCATCAGGTAAATAGAAAACATGTATATATTTTCAAGGAGGGACTGTTGAGTGTTGATGCACGACTCAGCAGAAATACTATGTCTAGTTCAGGGAGCTACTACAGAAGAACTTAAAGCTGAGAGCTAAAATAGTTTGAACTTTTGATCTAGTTTTGTCATTCACCTTGTCAAACCCGGTTACCTTCTCGTGCCTGTCTGGGTATTGAACTCGGCGCGGTTATGAGCCGGATTCAAATCCACAACATCAGGAGCACATTCTGTACATCTGAGTGAGCTAAGGCCTCGGGCAGCACAGGATATTTACCTGAACTCATAATTGAAATGGGAGTCAGGATGCTGTATACACACACACACACACACACACACTGAGCACACACTTCATCTGTCAATGTGCACACCGCTCAAACAGGTTGGTAGTATCTGGGTTAATGAGTGTTTGTTTTTTGGCAACACCCAAGGATGTCTCATGCATGGAGCCTACCTACGCCTATTATGGTTTCTCTTAGCAAGTCTTTCAGTAAGCCGAGCAGATAAGCCCTGTGTTAGCCATATTTATTTGGATCCCTGTTAGCTGCTGCCAAGGTAACGGCAGTCATGGCAGAGTTTTGTAGAACTAACAAAACTGCAGACAGTACAGATGAAAGACATACACACACTGAGAGGATAAAATGAACCAAAAGAGACTTGTGAGAGAGTGTGTATGTACAGTGGCATTGTGGGCCATCATAGGACTGCCCTGTGGAACCCCAGCTATCCTAAGAACGTATATTGCTAAGAAGTGAAAGTCAATTGTTCGTTCTATTGCAACATCAGCGCCCAGCAGCAAAGCTACGCTTCCGCCATTTCGGGCTGAAAGCGACTACCGGACGCCGGTAAAAAATAAAATCTACCTACAAAGTGCCATACAAAAGTAAAACAAAATGATTTCTATTTTATTGCCATAATTTTAGTTTCTCTACCAAAATGGCCTTTGTTAAACAATGAAAATATTATAAATATGCATACTATTATAACTATTTACTTACTTATTTATTCAACGTTTTTGCCCCGGACGCTTCCCAGAGGAGCATAAAGTGAGCGATGGACATAAATGGAAGTTAGAAAAAAAACAGCACACAGATTTTGAGAGCAATCTCAAACTTTTTCACGTCAAGGACCTCCAAAATAGATGAACAGTTGACCACAGACCATGGATGTATAAGAGGTTGTGCACTGTGCTTTTGCCCTGCGTGTAAAGTAGTAAATAGCCTATAACTACATTAAATTCTGTCTATGTCAAACGACTAGCTACTGGCCGATAGCTGGTAGTTTGGGGACAGAGACGTTAATACATCCACCACGGTACAGGCTTACAGCATACAGCCCATGGGTGTATTGTGAGATAATAAAAGTGATGTATTACAGCCTGCAGGAAGCTGGCAGAACCGGATCTGTCATATGAGCGTGCAGGGTGGTGCAGTCCCGTGGGTCTGATGCACGTTCATTATGCCAAGGAAAATAACTCTGGATTCAGCTATTAGTGAATTTTACAACTTTTAGGACATAATGATTTAAATGGGGGTTATTTAAGTGTTCGTACTGGGAAGTTGATTTACCTAAAAAAAAAATCATCCTCTGATTTACAGATGTCTCTTTATACATTCATGGCAATGGACTCATTGCCGTTTTCATTCCAAAATGGCGGCAGCCATCTAGCGGCCATTGTTAAAAAAAGCACCAGAGTTTCGCCTCTATGCTTCTATACTCTTTGAGCTATCCTTGTGGGCGCTTGCACTGCTGAAGGCAGAGTTGGCAGATGCCTTCCTGTATCCTCACTCCCACAACTGTATGTCTAACAGCACTGACTGACTCTGAGCCAAGGTTGATAATGCTAATCATCACCCACGTGAGCTTATTTCCCAGAAATCTCAAATTGCTAGACTCATGCAGCCTGACCTGACGCTCTGGTGTGCGACTGTGCCAACAAACTGCCAGTTAGTTTCGACAAATGCGCATTGGTTTATGTTGAAATAGTTTTTTTATGAACCATGAAAGTCACATGCGCTTTCAGTTCTGTTCCACTTAGCAGTAAATTGTGTCTAAACAGATCAAACCCTTTCAACCTGGCTCTACCAGTGGGATACTGAATACATTTTCATTACGCTGCTCAATAAATTACAGCCAGGACATCTATTTATTTCTTGACCCAATATGACTCGTGTGGCACCATTTTCCTGTCAACAGGAAGCATTGCCAGCCATTGGTGGTCTATCTTTGTATGAATTTCGGTGGGCATTAGGTGATTATGTCATCCAGTTTATTGCTGAAATGATTAGTTTAATTAATTTGCTGATTAAAAGAAAATTGGTCGGTGATGGTTGTGATGACTAATAAGTCATTTACATTTGCTTTTAGGCGTTGCTGCTTTTCACTGTCATATTTAATTTAAAGGTCCCATATTGTAAAAAGTGAGGTTTTCATGTATTTCTTGGATTATAAAGCAGGTCTAGGTGCTATATAAATACTGTGAAAGTATCGAAACGCTCAATCCACAGAGAATTCAGAAACTGTGCCTTTGAAACAAGCCGTCAGGATTTCTGTAATTTTGTGATATCACAAATATACAATATATAGATCATTTCACAGTTTCAAACGTAAACTAAATGTGTCCCAGTTTATTCACGGTTGCAGTGTATGCAAAGAGTATAGAAGCAAAAAGGTGAAGCTCCAGTGCTTTTTTGACAACAGCTGCTGCCGACATTTTGGACTGAAAACGCTTTATTATATTTATAATATTTAATTTTTCAACACAGACCATTTCGGTAGAATATGACAATAGAATATAAATAATTGTTTTACTTTTGTACGGCACTTTTTAGGTGGACGTTTTACTGGCGTCCGGTAGTCGCTTTCAGTCCAAAATGGCGGAAGTGTAGCTTTGCTGCTGGGCGCTGTTGTTTGAATGGAACGCACAATTGACGTTAACTTCTTTGCAATATATGTTCTTTGGTGTATGTGAATGACATCAGCTGACAGGAAGTAAACATGAACCCAAACCGTTGCCTAGCAACGCAATTCCTTTGAAATGTGCTAAAATGGAGCGTTTCAGACGGAGGGTAAATCCAGGCATATTTGGGCAGACAATATGAGGAAAATAAAGGTTTTATTGAACAGTTTAGCATGTAAACATGTTCTAGTAGAAACACAAAATCTAAGTAGTAAGTGAAAATGAACATGATATGGGAGATTTAAAGTAATTACTTTGTTTTTTTGCTGTTGGTCAGACAAAATCAACTTAAAAGCTAAACTCAACGTGCTCGTTTTGTTCAACCAACACTCCAAAACCAAGACACTGTAATTAATGACAAAAGACAATAAGCACATCCTCACATTTGAGATGCTGAGAATATTTGGCATTTTTGCTTAAAAAATGACAAACAATTAATAGATTATCTTAACAGTTGCTGATTCATTTTCACAACACACACAGTATACCACCGCTTTTACAAGAGCACAAGACAGTAGCTTATGGTAATGATGTGGATGTCTTTCACATAGAGAATCCAGCATATTGCTGGTTTATCTGGATATTGTAGCAGATTTCACTTGTCGTGTGGAAATGTGTTGAGTCTGTTCCAATGTGACATTATGGCTCTTTATACACTAGGCAGTGCTTGTGCAAGATTGGCATCTAGCTGGCATAACAAGTTAATGCAGTGTGACTAAACTAGCTCTCGAGTTAGTCCGGTTTTCACAATATTGCTTTAAGTACAGCAACTGCTGCAATATCAGCTCTGATTAAGTCACAAAATGTGATGACTAACGTTCTCTGCCTCGCCTGTTCAATGTGAAACTTTCATACATAAGAATGTTGTAATGTTTTAGTTGTGAGTATACCTGTACTGTAGCAGCCATCCCAGCCATCTTTTTTAGAGGCGTATGTTTCCAGTCCTGAGCTTCTGTGCCTGGTAGATGAAAAATTGAGTTTCACAGTGTGGTACGAAGGCAAGACAGGTAGGTGTTCGTAGTTCTGCACTGTTTGTCTGGCGGCTCTGTTGGTTGAGCAAACTGATGTTGACACACCCAGAGTTTCTGCAGTTATGTGGCAGTCAGGCCTGTGAAAAACTGGCCAGTGCTCCTCATGTCACCGCCTGTCTGGCTGCTTATTACAGACACGTATGGTTCCGTTAAAAACTTCTCATATCATTTTATGTCTGAGGTCACGGTTGGGAGTTGTGGCACTTGTTTTTATCAGTTAAGTGCCTGTGCGTTTGTGCATACAAAAATCAAACAGTTCTGGATACCTAAAAAGCTTCAAAGTTCTTCACACAGAAATACATCACCGCTGGGCAAGTTCCCAACTAAGTCTTTGACTAGGAAGAAGGAAGTGAAGTTGAAGACTGCCGCAAAACCTCTGTCCAGTGGGAAATACTGCTGTCCCAGTACAACTGGTATTTTGATGAAATGGGAACCAAAATAGGAAAAATGATTAAATTGACATAGATGTCCTTTAGAAGGAAAAGTATGCCAGGAATTTTCTCAAAACTGGAATAGAGATCCTGTGCTTGCTGCCCCCCTCTCTCTGTCTCTTTCTCCGTCTTTCTCTCAGCATAGATCTAGATGTGCTCTTATAATCCCCTTGCTCCTCACAGACATATTTCAAACATTCAAATACAGCACAAGAAAGGCTCTGGTCCTCATCCCTCCCACCACAGTCATTACAGTGAATAGATGAAGATGTAGCTGTAAATGCCATGACATGGACCGTGTCAAGTCTGTGCCTGGTGCCCACTAGTCCACACTTAATCGAATATTAATCGCGATCACAATTTTGGCTTCCTACAATTTAAATGAACATAATCAACTGCGTTATTGACGTTTCAAATGCGTGCTCCGCTCATAATCAAATCAAACGCTTCTTAAACTAACAGCCGGTCACCAGGGGGTGATCGAGATGTTGTGACTTCACATTTGGGGAGCTGTCATGTCGTTGCGTGCGCACCCTACAGCGGCAGCCTGTGAAAACTTTCCTGATTGTTGCGGTTGCAGTCCAGAGTAGATAGAGTAATATACTGTATATTTGACCAACTTTCTGAGTTGGCCGCACCCTTTTTTTTCTTTTCTTCACTGGCTCAGTCGGTCTCTCCCTGCCTGCACTTTCATCATCAGCGACTTCTGAGTCAGAACCTCTCATTGTCTCTCTCTCCTCATTTTGCTTTTTAAAGTAATCAGCTATTGACCGCGACAAGACCTTCTTGTTGTCAAAACCCTGTTTTGTCACTTATTTTGGACTTGCAGGTGTTACAAATTGCGAGCTTTATGTCTTCTTTACACACACTGACAGCGAATGTTAGAAGCTTTTGGCCAAGTGGGTAGGGGCTCAACCTGCAGAGCGTCACTGTTGTGACCTGTGAGATCACCGCCACCGTTCTGTCTGCGCTCAGCGTCTCCTCTGCTCATCCCTCTGTGTGCGAGTGCAGACGTTCCACAAAGACCCTCTCCCCCTAAATAGCAGCGATGTGTGGATGATGTATCTGCGCATTATGCATCGCCTCTCCAGCAGTGCCTGGCTGCAAACCCCATGTGTAATTCAGCATCTGGAGGCTTCCGCTCAGCCCTTTTAAAATAATCGTCAGTTGCAGCCCTAATTTCAAGGCTGTTGTAATATTAGTAGATTGATATATTAAAGATGTTGCTTTTAACATTTTCACCCATTTTGTACAAGGATGACACTATTTATCAGCCATCATATACGGCAATATCTATGAATCTGTCAGTTTCGACTGATGATATCAAGGACTGCTGTAGCAGAAATTATGTTATAAAATACAGTGCGTGGTTACTCTCCATCGTCTTGTTCCTGCTATCCACCTATTACTAATTTCCTTTTCTTTTATATGTCCCATGTGGTCTTGTCTCTGTAGCTATACATATAAGCAGTGGGAGGAGGATTGGTGGGGGTGGAGGGGTTCCATCTCGTGACAGGAACAGTGACATGGGAAATTAATATGAAACAATTTTTCTCTCTCTCTCTCTCTCTCTCTCTCTCTCTCTCACACACACACACGCACACACCCTCTTCTCAAGCAAGCAGAAGTTACTGTATCCATAGCAGCTGTACACTGAAGCATCTGCCAATATGGCAATCCAAATAGTATTGTGACACTGCCACTCAGTCCATGCAGTCTTAGTCTGCAGATGCTGAATCAGTCACTCATTCTTTCGATGAAACAGTTTGAGGATAGTAGCCCAGAGATCTAAAAGTTCCTTAAAGGGCGTGTCCATCTGTGATCTGAAACGCTCTCTCAGCCGTTGCAAAAAGCAGTGATGTAGGTTTCCAAAGAAAGCTGAGCAATAAGGTTATGAATAATGTGAACGCAACCACTAGCTGAGTCAAATGTGCATGTGCAACTCTCAACAGAGATGAGAAGGAAGCGAGATGGCTCACTCCTTAGCTTCTTCCATCATCAGCAAATGAGTTGCTAGCTTTACTACCCTGAAGTGGCATTTGACTTGGCCCGGGCAAGCGCGCAGTCCTTATTGTTGAACCCTGTACAGTACTGAAGTAAATGTATTTTGTCTAGGGCTGTCAACTGATTAAAATGTTTAATCGCGATTAAGCGCATGATTGTCAATTGTTCATCGCAAATTAATCCCACATTTTTTTATCTGTTCAAAATGTACCTTAAATGGAGATTTGTCAAGTATTTGATAATCTTATCAACATGGGAGTGGGCAAATATGCTGCTTTATGCAAATGTATTTATATATTTATTATTGGAAATCAATTAACAACACAAAACAATGATAAATATTGTCCAGAAACCCTCACAGGTACTGCATTTAGCTTAAACAATATGCTTAAATCATAACATGGCAAACTGCAGCCCAACAGGCAACAACAGCTGTCAGTGTTTCAGTGTGCTGACTTGACTATGACTTGCCCCAAACTGCATGTGATTCATTAGGTTTTCTAATTTCATATGATGCATCTTCACTCTGTCTAGCTTTAAAACTGAGCCCGCTACAACCTAAAAATCACAAGTTGCGTAAGTGCGTTAAAGAAATTAGTGGCATTATAACGAATTTGCGTTAACGCGGTATTATTGCGTTAATTTTGACAGCCCTAATTTTGCTACTTTCCCCCACTGCCTAAAATTGATAGTAAGCAGTTAGGGCTTGCTTGATGTGTGAAACTTGTGTTTGTTGAATCGGTGATTCTCAGCATGGCAAATTTAACCCCAATAGTTCCTGGTCCAGCAGAACTGGGTAAGGAACAGGAACCTTTTGGGATGCTGAATCTACGACTCAGTACTGTAATCTATGTTCCTACGATCAAAATGTTCCTGGAGAGGCTCCTACGGGCGAAAAAGGGCCACTAGACCGTCATTCAGTCATTCAGTCATTCAGTCATTCAGTTCCTGTACAGTCAGACAGGCCTTCAGCAAACCTCTCCCAACACTGAGCTGAAGTGGACAGAGCTTCCTGTTTGATGTGCTTGGGGAAGTTTTAAGGAATCATTTACTTTGAGCTCCCTTCTCCTCCACTCTGTCACACTTTGCACCTCCTTCCTTTCCCTCTCGTCTCCTCGACTCTCTTTTGTTCTTTCTCTTTCAACGCGGATGCCAAACTCTGCTTCAAGTTATTACTCTTCATGTAAACCACAGCTGAAATGTCTGCTGTGGCCTCCAGCTGGCCCGACCCAATGAAAAGCATCTGTTTCAACTATTTTTTCCTATTCTTTGTGAGTTAACGGTTAGTTGGATTTATTACAGAGCTGTTGTATCAGTTTGCTTGAGTGTTTAGCAAGGTGTACCTAATAAACTGAGTATTTAAATCTTTATAAAAGTGTATTATCATGTTTAACAAAATACACAGTCACCACATATTCATATAAAGTACATAGTACAATTTAAAGGTTCTTTTTGTATTGGTTGCTGAGAATTTTTTATGGAAGCAAATAATGGACATACAAATTTGAATCTTATATTAAGCAACTGAATACTTAAATTGAACAAGTGACCTAGGTTTCCTAAGTAAGCTAATCATGAAGGTGATCAACAAGGTTAAGAATAATGGGAATGTTAGCACTAGCTCAATCAAAGTTAGCTAAGTTTGGAAGTGACTGAAAGGGTTAGTTTGTATTTTTTGAAGTGGGGTTGTATGTATACTCCCACATTCTGTGAGGTAAAATGACGGTTTTGTGAATTGAGTCTGCTCTGGTCTTGAAGACTGCGATATAACGGCTTCAATTACTGTCAGAACGGGCTGTCTGACAAGGTAAAGCATCTGTGGACGGGAGCAGCAGAAAAACTTATTCTAGACACCTAAAAAAATCAATATCAGCTTAAGTGTATGCTATATTTAGAATATCTTCACCGCTTTACCTTGCCATCAGACAGCTCTTTCTGATGAGGGATTGAAGCAGCTATATCGCCGTCTTCAAGACCAGACCAGACTCCATTCACAAAAACAGTAATTTTACCTCGAGGAACACCAGAGTTGCTGGTCTACCGCTGCATCAACCCGGTTAATTTGTTTGTGTTATTGTGTGACCTTCGGATCAGAATTAACGTGGCGTCCACACAGCAATACATTGCTTAGCTTCCGTACCAGTAATCCTGTCTGTTTCTCCAAACTGGAAGCATGTCGAACGCCATCTAAGTTACTGTATGTAACGTTAATACAATGACTATAAGGATGTACAGTATATATACTGTACATGTAGCAGCGTCATCATGCAAAAAACTACATTAGGTCACGTCAGGAAGTTTTTAGAAGGGCTTGGGAGAATAGCATTTTGTCACTAAAACATACATATTTTGACCAAAATGTGGATTTGAATACATAAGGAAAACCACTGTGATGCTACAGAACGATATAAAAACCTCAAAAATAATGGACAGTCCCTTTTAAATACGAATGAGTTTATAGCATTGACAGATTATACTTTGACAATCATCTCTGAATTCATGTGGTCGGAATTGCCCTCTTTTAAAATTTCAGTTGATTTAAAGTTGTGCAATTTCAAAACCTTTTTTTTTTTATTTTAGGGTTCACAAATTCAGATAGAAAGTTCCCAATATTCAGTGGAGAATAAGATGCTTTATAAGGTTAAAATCTCTGTCCATTATTTACTTTCGTAACCGTTTAATTCCCATAGGCTGAGTAGAGTACCGGCTGTGGACATTGTGGGATTAAGAAATGCTAAAGTTGCATGTTTGACTGGGCTCTGTGGAGACGTACTGAAGCCTATCAGCTGGTGTTTTCTGCCATGTATTTATGAGTCCAGGACAGGAGTTGCCATGGGAACAAGCATTACCCCTCAGGAGTAGCTCCAGCGAATGTACAGTAGCTTGTCCGTGAGAAATGCTTCTGCTGGGTTTTCCAGTCAGGCAGGAGAACAATGGGATCTGTTGAATTAAGCTGATCATGCCTACAAGACATGTCAATTTTTATTCATATTGTCCAATATCACAAATCACAAATTTACCTCAGGGGGCTTTACTATATGTACAGCATACGAAACCCTCTGTCCTTTTTGTCCCCTCTCTTCTGGTTGTGTGTGTTTGGAAAAGACAAAGCTGATGTATCTATCGCATGTTAACTCCCGTTATTTCTCTGCTTGGAAATTATGAAAGCATAAAATGTACTCTCAGTATTTTTCTTTTCTTTACTCCCTCACATCCCAGTAACACCCCTCCCTTCTCTTCAGCTCTTTAGTCAATGAGAAAGTGAACTCTCCGGCGCTGTGTCCTGACAATTGCTATTTATGTCCCTCTCTCAAAGACATACTCTGTCTGAAGGGGAAACTCCAATATTGCCTGACTTGCTTTCCACAGTGAAAGATCCTGTCTGGTTAGAGGGCAGGCGGCGCTCGGGGCACTCCTTCACTGTACACTGAACTGTGCTCTTCTGTCAGCGACAGTCAAACTTGACTCTTGTCATCCTTGGAAGACATTTCAGCTACTTTGCCTTGGGAATACCAGCTGTACTTTATCACACCAATCACATTTCTTTATCTAATCAGCCACTACAGTTCTGCCTACACAATGTGGCTGTAAACACTATCAGCGTCACTAGTGTTTTTTTTGCATGTTTCCTTTTTCCCCAGTTTGGCCAGTTCCCGATGTGCAGCTTTCCTGTCACACTATTGGACACAGTGTATGCTAATAGGGCTGGGACGATACACCTATCTCCCGATTCGGTACTATCACGATACTTGGGTGCTGATTCGATATGTATTGCGATTCTACAAGTATTGCGATTCGATTATAACACTAGACCATGGGAAAAAGTTGAATCATGCACTTCTAGGGACTTTTAATTTGAAAAATATCTAAATTGATTTAGTAAAAATGTTTGATTTTCAGCAAGTATGTAGACTGAGATGTCCTGAAGTCAAATAAATCAGTCATTGTCAAGCATTATTTATAAAAACAAATTCCAGCAACCCAAAAATCAAAGAAAACCGACATTTCCCTCACAAATTACTGGTATCTTCTTTTTACTTCCGCCAACTTCGCCAAGTCCATCGCTAGTTCTCCGTAGCTCTGTGCTCTTTATACATCCATGGTCAGCTCCGTTAGACTGTATTTACCATAAATGTCAGTATATGGTCCCTTTTAAACTAGAGAATAATTTGATTAGTAGAAAAAGCAATCTGCAGATTAGTTCATAACAAATAATTGTCGATAGCAGCCCTAGTTGAGATCAGTAGAACAAAGACGAGTGAAAGATAGAAATCAGAGAGAATACGTGTAGCTAAAGCTGCAGTGACTCAGACTTGAATGTTGGGAGAAGTGAGATGGAGAGATGAGTGGTGGAGAGCTCAAGCAGGGTTGTAGAGGAAGAAAATAGGAGGTGGAATGGGGGTGGAAGAGAGAAGGATTGCTCTGGAGAGAGAGCTACATACATGTAGTGAAACTAGAGGTTGAGTTTGGGTTAGACCGCTACCTGCCTTGTCTTTTGAATGTTCCTCTTTTTTTTCCCTTAAGCCTGGGTTGGTAGTTTGCTCGCTGAATATGTCCATATAAAGATACAGAATCTGCTCTCTTGGAGAAGTTGGTGTGTGAGGGATCTGTGTATTTCTTTCTCTGCGTTTTCAAGCAACTTTCCTTCCCCATGACTAGGTATATCTGTGTGTTTATGTATGAGTGCATATGCATGGTCACTGTGATACAAAATTGGAGGAGTGAACTCGGTTCACCCGGCGTTTTGTTGAGCTGAGGTGAGCCGTGCAGTCCTCATGTGGTTACTCTGGGCTGCTCCACTTACCCAGACTGTCAGTCAGGCCTCTGTGGTAGCCAAAACAAGGAGTATGTTTCATTGTTTACATTGCACATCTCAGAAACATTTCACATAAGTTTTTCCTGGCTCAAAACGAGGTGGAGGTGGTACCATCATCCTGACCATGGACCCTCTAGGGGAAGAAAATGTTGTACATTTTAAAGTTAAATGCATCAATCTGGTGCACTTTGAAAGCAAAATTAAGAGACTAGATCTTGTGCTCTTGTAAACAATGTTGTGCTCTAGCAGTGGTGGACTAAAGGCTACTCAAGTTTTGAGTTACTTGTACTTTACTTGAGTATTTCTATTTTATGTAGCTTTGTAGTGCACTTCTACTCCACTACATCTCAGAGGGAATTGTTGTACATTTTACTTCAATTATTTATTTGACAATATTTGTTACTAGCTACTGTATGTGTATGTGCAGGTTCAGATTCTTAATATGAAATAAAAATCAACTAATAAACTGGTGTATTATTAAGTAGTATATCATTATTAAGCATACAAAGTAGTTAAAATGAGCACCTTTACCAGCTGCAACATTAAAGTGATGAGCACATTAATGCGTCAATAATTATAATACAATAATATACCGTAATATATTTTATTGTAAAACGGGCCATTCTGCATAATGAGTAGGCTACTTTTGGTTTTGGTACTTTAAGTATATTTTGATGCTAATACTTTTATACTTCAGTAACATTTTGAATGTAGGACATTTACTTGTAGGAAAAAACAAAACAGACGGCTCGTTTCTTCTTCTTTGGCAGTTTTGGCAGCGCCTTTCTTGTTTCATTGTGCTGATTACGATACAGCGCCACCGCAATGGCGTAATGCCGCAATTGCAGTTACAAATGACGGAAATCGAGAAAGTGCAATGCATATTAGAAAATAGTGTTTTCCATGAAGACACCCGTCAGAGTTTTGTCGAGAGCTGGAGGCGGGGCGCCTCGTAATTCTCTATGCAGGAAAAACCCTGCTTTAGACTTTTGGTTTAGCTTCTTTTCTAGAGAAGATTTTACTGTTTTAATGGAATAAAAAGGTAATTTAACCATATGTGAACCAGGAGCTGACACCATGTGGAAGTAAGGACCGTTCAGCTGAGCAGCCTGTACTGGTAAAACACAGAAAGAGACTTGAGTTGGCATTGTGGTCTGGCCCACTGCCTGGGGGCATGATGGTGTAGATTCTTTCACAGCCTTGTGTATCAGCAGCAGGTTGAAGGAGGACAGGCGAGGTCAGCCAGTTTATTACCACAGAAATATGAGTTATATAAAAAGGCTACATTTTGACCAAGTTTGTTATGCTTTGTTGACTTGTTTTTATTTTACTGCTTGGTTTGCTCTTAGAAATACATTTGCTGACTATGTGACAGAGCTACTAGACGATGCTGCTCCCGTCTACAGCCGCTTTATTTTGCTGTCTCACAGCCCTCTCCGACGGGGAACTTAAGCCGTTATATCGCTCTCTTCAAATCAACCAAACTTGATTCACAAAAACAGTAATTTTACCTCACAGAACACGGGAGTATTCATACCACCCCACTTAAAGCACTCAGAACTAACACTTCTAGTTATTTCCAAACTTTGCAGAGCTAATTTGACAACAGCTAGTGCGAACGTTCATATTAGTCTTAACCTTATTGATTAGCTTTGATTAGCTTAATCTGGTAACCTACGTCACTGCTTTTTCAACTGCTGATGGAGATGGACCCGCCCATGTCTCATTTTAGTTTTTTCTTTTCTTTCCAGTTGTAGGTCAGCACTGTAGGATACTATAACTTTCTGTTTTGCTCCCGGGTCACGCCAAGGCTGGGAAGACAACTGTCTTAACTATTTCTTGTGTCCATTTATGACCATTTTTCAGTTGTCGGCTAACCCTTTGTCCTCTTGTCTTCCTTTCAGGAACTGGAGAGAGCGGAAAGAGCACCTTCATCAAGCAGATGAGAATAATCCATGGGTCAGGCTACACAGATGAGGATAAGAAGGGCTTCACCAAACTGGTCTACCAGAACATCTTCACCTCAATGCAGGCCATGATCCGGGCAACTGAGACCCTCAAGATCCCGTACAAGTACGAACAGAACAAGGTACGTACAATGTGTACTAATGTTGTGCAATGTGCAAGTTCCCACTTCCCCAGAGCTAGCTCAAAGTTTAGTTCACACGGATTAAAATGAACTAGTTCACGTTCATAGTTCACAATTTTGAACTAAGTTCACAGTCCCAAAAATGAACTAGTTCATGTTATTTTCTTCCATTTTTTTCTTTAAAACTGGTCACATGCTGTGGCGTAATAATTCTCAAAACCCGTGCACATAAAAACCAGGTGCATGCATGTGATACGAGCGCACCGAACAGTATCCACGAGCAGAAAAGCATCCTTGGTTCGGAGCATTTATGCTCCACGTACACAAAGGCGGTCCCGCAAGCATGGGGCTGTGACGAACACAAGTTCGACCCTCCCTACGTGCATATATACACGTACATAATATACTCACCAATTACTACATTTCAAGGATTCAAAGATCATTTATTGTCTTTGAATCCATGTCTTTGTGGTGATTGACTCTGCTTTCGGTGGCTATTGGTCCAGCTGGTCTGGCTGGATGGTTCGAAGATGCCATTGGCAGTGGTCTACTCAAGGTCCGCTGCACTTTATCCAATCCCCACGCTTCCTTTTCCGATGTTGATGACTGTATCTCTGTCATATTCCATACGTGCTCTAGTAATAAAGACAAAAAGACAACAAATTAAAACAAAATGTATTGAAAGTTCATGGGAGCTACCAGCCGCCGCACCTACACGCGGCACATTTGGCAATTTGCAAGTGTAAGTTTTGGACCCTGCTATGAAATGTCTGCCACTGTTGTCTGCATGACCAGTAACCAGTGTGCTTGATTGCTCAATCCAACACTCGTGACCAGTTAATCTCATGCAAATCACAGTCAAATAAATCATAAATAAATAAACGGCTCTTGTAGAACTGTGGCCTCTGATAACTCATCGTTATAACTGAATCCAGGCCACATACTGTGTCTTCTAAAAAGGGTAGTTTAAAAGTGGGGATATGTTTGTAGTATGTATACTATAGGAATATATCACTATAGAGGTAATAAATGTGGCCAATATAGAAAGACATTATATTCCCCTTGACCACACCTGACACCACCTACGTTGAGATTTGTCACTTGTGAATTTCACTCATGAGTTTCATTTTGCTTAAATTCCTCAGTTCCTAAATCTACATGTTGTTGTTGTTAAAAGTGTGCTTTTTTTTTTTTTTGCTTTGTTTCCTGTTCTCCCAGAATAACGCCCTGGTGGTGCGCGAGGTGGACGTGGAGAAGGTTTCATCATTCGAGCAGCCGTACACCAGTGCGATAAAGATGCTGTGGGCTGACCCTGGCATCCAGGAGGCCTATGATCGCAGGAGAGAGTACCAGCTCTCCGACTCAACCAAATAGTACGTCTACGATCTATTAATCTACTAGAATGACTAATTATTTACTTTATGTGTAGAAGCAGTATCACTGTGCAGCTGTGAAGATATCTAATGCAAAGTGATGAAGTTGGTAAAGAGCAGTTTCCGTGGTATAGACACAAGTAATGAAATCACAGACACATTAAAATGCTGGCCGATGCTTACAGACCTTTTTCAGCAGTTTTTTACCCGTGATAACATTCACTCGACCGGAGGAAGCGAAGAGAGTTCAGTCACATGGGGAGAGTCGGGGAGAAGGAAATGTTGGCAGGTTTATAAACGACTGCTAATAATATCAGAGCTAATTCCAACCTACATTAATCAATTTCAGACTAATATGGCTCCTTAACAAGTTGAGGATTTGGGGGGAAAATTCAAGTTTATACATTGATGTATTTGTGTATACAGTGGAAACCACTTATAGTGATCACGTCTGTCCGCATCAAATTGATCACTATAAGCAGATGATTATTAAAACCAATTTTTTGTTGTTGTGCATCATTTCTCATGCAGATTACCATCTAATTGACATTTGTATATTTATTACATGAATACAAATTAATGAAACGGACCGCTTCGCTATTCAGTGACTCACTGCCAATTCTTCTGCTTTTTCCCTCGATGAGGGTGTGACATTGCTGTTTTTGGCCGGCTCTGCAACGCGAGTGTGCATGCAGCACGGCGCCCCTTTGCCGGGGCTCCTCGCTCGCTCACCCGGTAGTAGCATGGAGGGAGACGGGCGCCGGTCTGCATGTCTGCCGCAGAGCTGGTTGAGGATCGGCAAAGTTTCACTTTGGGGGCATTACGTGACCTGGCATTATCAATCCACTTGACAGGGGTGGCTTCAACCACAGGTGCTTTCCCTGTGCACATTGTTTTTTATCATGTGCAGCGTCAGCCTCAGGTATCCAGCCGGAAAGCTGACGGTCCGCAAGGCAAAGTATCAAGGGAGTAAAGTAAAAAACAAAACAAAAATTAAATTAACGTTACTCTAACGTAGCTTTAAAATGTTTGTCATGTTGTAATGACTGAAAAGACCCAAAATGAACACTGTAAGCGGAGTTATTGATTACTATAATCAAATTATCTAAATAGCATTTGTATAGGAAGTATACTGTCTAGGGCTGTCAAAGTTAATAACGCATTAACGCAAAATCATTTTAACGCCACAATTTTTTTTAATGCATTAACGCAATCAATCTTTTGGAGGCTTTAGCGGGCTCAGTTTTAAATCTAGAGTGAATATACTGGCATCATATGAAACTACAAAACCTAATGAATCCATTGGTACCAGCTCACAGGTACTGCATTTAGCATATTTTTTATGTTAAATGCAGTACCTTTGAGGGTTTCTAGGCAATAATTGTCATCATTTGTGTTAATTGATTTCCAATAATAAATATATACATACATTTGCATAAAACAAGCATATTTGCCCACTCCAATGTTGATAAGAGTATTACATACTTGACAAATCTCCCTTTAAGGTACATTTTGAACTGATAAAAAAATGTGTAATCATGGACAATCATGCGATATTTTAATCGATTTACAGCCCTAATTCAGTCCCAAGCTTTTTGATCACTATAAGCGGTTTCCACTGTACTTAGTTTTATGAGCTACTGCTGGCTATATGCATATTTGTTTGAATGTTGTTTTGTGTCTGTTCTTTGCACATGATACCTGTGGTCTCGTACCGTTGGGACTGCCCACATGTGCATCTTTGTCATGTGTTCCCTCCCCTTCCACAGTTACCATAACGATTTAGAGCGAATAGCAACAGCGGGGTACATGCCCACTCAGCAGGATGTGCTGCGGGTCCGAGTGCCTACCACCGGCATCATTGAGTACCCATTTGACCTGGAGAATATTATCTTCAGGTACTGGTGTCAAGTGCTGCCGATGATGTCACTGATTGGCCAGCTGCTCGACAGTTGGTCAGCCAGTTGGAAACCGTCGACGCCGCTATCTCCCATCTCCCCCTGTGCTGCACAGGACTCAGCACTTTAACACATCCCTGATGGTACACTCTCAAAGACCGACCTCAAGAACAGGCCCCAACCCTCCTGTCGAGTCTCACTAGAAAGGCAGTATTTTTCTATTTCAAAGTTGGCCTCTTGAGTGCTAAATCATCTTTTTGGATTCAAGTTAAAGGTTCCTGCTTCCCTAAACCTTCACAGCGAGCACTGTGAGGGGGAGCAGATGATAAAGTTGAGGAATGTTTTGTCTTTGGGAGCTGCCATCAAGGATGAAGCTAAATTTCTAAGAGAATGTTTGGGGGTGGAGGTACAAAACGTCACCTAATCCCCTCATAACTCTTGGGAATGGTTTTCTGTGGTTGCATCTGGGCTGATCCACTTGCTTTTGGAGGGGGTGTGCTGTATCTGCGGTTATGCTTCACTTTCTCTTTGCTCTCTGTCTCTTCCTGTCTCTAGCTATCTAAGTGATCTGGATCGTATTGCTGAACCGTTCTATCTACCAACCCAACAGGACGTGCTTAGGGTTCGAATCCCAACCACTGGGATCATAGAATACCCTTTCGACTTGCAAAGCATCATTTTCAGGTAGAAGAAGAACAACACTACTTTGACTAACCCCCACGTCTGTACCCTACTAGTGTTCTGTTTTCATTTTAAAATCCAAAAGGCCATCTTAAGTCTGAGTCAATATGTTTTATGTCCCCATTTTGTCTGAATATGTCCCCAATCCATTCTGATATTTGCAGCCATAGACTGTATTAGGAGTGACCCTGAGTAGTTGACTATTCGACAGTTGTGGAAGAAGTACTCAGAACCTTACTTACTTAAGTAAAAGTAGTAATACTTCAGTGTAAAAATACTCTGTTACAAGTAAAAGTCATGCATTCAAAATCTTACTTAAGTAGAAATACGAAGTATTATAATCAAAATGTACTTACAGTATCAAAAGTATGTATTATTATGCAAAAAGGCCTGTGTCAGAATAATATATTATATTATTGGATTATAATTATTGATGCATTACAATACATCACTTTAATATGTCAACTGGTTATAAAGCAGATTTTAAATACTGCTGGGCAGCTTAATCTACAATAATATTTCTTATTTTTTTGGTTGATTCAGATTATTAATACATGCTATATAAAGATATAGAGGAGTAATGTCTACCTGAGCAGAGAATGAAGTCGCTCCCCCTTAGTGTGTGTTTAGTATATAGTAATTCAAACTTCTCCGGGCCGGCTGCGCGTGCCTTTAGTGCATGTGAGCGTGCTCCACTGGCTAGCTCACAGCCGCTGCTCTGTACTGCTCTCATACAGCGGTTACGGCTGACAACGCCGGCCTGACCAACGGCGTCATTGTCGAAGCGTAGCACCCACCCTCCGGTTCCTCCTCAGGAAACACTGTTATCTCTGTCAGCACTTTCACCGCTGCTTGCACTGTTAGCAAAATTAGCTGCGAGCCACGGCTCACGCGTCGCCAGGTTGAGAACAGTTTAGAGGCAAAAGCCATACTCCCAATCCCGTATTCAGCACCTTTTAATATAGCTTGGACACAGAGAGTGAACAGTAAACAGTGAGCCTGATATCAAGAGACAGATTTGTGCTAGATTACATGCATGCGTTGTTTCCTGGGAATCTGTCATACGTAGGAAGGCAATCTGAATCCAGCGCGGGAATGGTGGACTCCGCCACTAATAATAAAAACTATTAAAAAGAGAGGTAATTACTGGATGAAAATACAGACCTTAAATGGTTTCCAAGATGGGGTTTGATTTCATGAAAATCATGAGGATTATAACTTTTATAAGTATAAGCAATTTTTCAAGCAAAAATATCAAATGTTACTTTTCCAGTATCAGAATCTACAGCCTTTTTTATCTCATATGATAGTAGACTGACTATCTTTGGGTTTGGATTGTTAGTTGGACAAAACAAGCAATTTCAGAACATTACTTTAGAGAAATAGTGGTGGACATTTTTTCAATATTTTCAAACAATTTTTTAGATGAATGTTTAATTGGCAGAATAATTGATAACGAAAACATACATACTTGTACATATATCTATAGTAACTGCCGTCTCTAATTTGCCACAGTAGCAACAGGCCTAGATTTATATGTAATTTTAAAATAAAGTTGTGTAAATAATTATATATGGATGCTTCATTACAAAGCCGAAGCTGTGCTCTATAAAGTTTGCATGTTTAGAAACTGAAGGCTCATAAAAGCAGTATTTTTTTTACATAATAGATTTTCTGTGTAGTCCAGACACACAGCCTCCAGGACTTGGCACAGAGACGGTCTTAGGACCCGCCACCAATACGTAGAGCAGCTTCCCTTCCTCCTCCTCTTGCAAAAAAAAAAGGGAGAAGATGAGAAGATAGAGTTGGAACCAGGGAACAAGAGCGATTACAGAAGAGTGTGAATCGATAGGAAGCCATCATGTCAGCCCCCTCCTACGCTTGGCAAGGCTAGAAATAACTCTGCTAGCAATGAGGTTGTGCTGAAGAGGTTCCCAGCAGCCCTGCTGCAGCTCGCCGATAGGCTCTGCTGCTCGACTCTACTTGGCTGTGCTGCTAATGGTGAATCACTACATGCTCTCAATGACATCAATTTTGTGTTAAGTGACTGAAAATATAAATATGAAGTGGGAATGAATGTCAGGTTTTATTGGAAGAAGATTATGATTATTGAGGTTTCTTAGTTTAGTGATTTATGAGAATGAGTTCCTGTAATTAAACATGGCAGAAGAAGTTCCTCGGGCTCAAACTCATGTATAGTAACAAGCACATGTGGCATTATGCTGCCTCTGCTTGCAGTTAACGGGGCCGTAGCTGCAACAAGGAAGCCTTTCATAGACACATCTCCATTAGACTTGCTTCCTTCTCTTTTAATTGGCTTTTGAAGTCACAGAAAATGTAATTTCACTTGGCCTATTCAGCATAGGAGAGCTTATCGTACTAAGTAGGTCACTCATCCTTGCTGGAGGAAAAAAAAGGAGGTCGTCTGATGTGAAGGAGTTTTATTTTAGGCCGGCTCTTCTGGAGGATGCCATCTATCAATGCCGTCCCGCCTCCTGGCAGACTCACTGACTGAGTTCACCTTTGTGATCAAAGTTTCACTGTCTAGCTTCTGAATGATATCGGGTCTAAGGTGAAATCCTCTGGAATAGAGACTTAAACTGACCTAACTGTGGGCACAGTCAGAGTTTAAAGGGCCAGTCTGTAACATTTTGGGGGATCTATTAGCAAAAATGGAATATAATATGGGAGAAAAATGTTTATAATAATAATATTAATAATTTAAAAAATGTATACAATAAAATACAAATTATAATAAATTACATTTATAAATGTATTGATAAAAATAAAAAAATAAATAATGGTAATACATTTTTAAAAAATGGTAATAAGAAAATAAAAAATAAATTGAAATGATAAAATAAAATAAAAAATATATGTAAATTAACGTATTACATCTATGAATAAAAATAAATAAATAATGATAATAAATAAACAAAAAGAAAAAAAATTCTCACACCACATTCCCATCACCTACCTATATCCCTGTGGTCCCGCCACCGGGATCGGGTCCTCTTCACGGAGTCCGCCATGTTTCTCCTCCATGTTTGTTACAGTAGCACAGAACGAACAAACCAAAACACTGGCAAACAGAGGCTTTCATGCATTTACGTTAACTGAAGACCACCATAGTTCTCCGACACGCTTGTGAATCTGCGGTAACGTGAGCCGCAGAGTGCAAAACCGTGGTACCGCCATCCGCCGTCTGACTACTGTTGCTCCTTAAGTAGTGTTATCATGGTAAGAGGCCTAGTAGGATGGCCTCTGAGCTCACGTTACTGCAGTCTTGGAAAGGGAGGTGAGGGGTCTGAAAGCACACCGCTAGATGCCGCTAAATACTACACATTGTATCTTTCAATTCATTGTCTTGTTGTATTTTTGGTAGCAGTTTAGTTTAGTTAGTATATGGACGGATCAAATCTGACTTTTGCCCGTTCTTCCCCTCTTCCATTCTTACCCAGCGGCATTAGCTCTTTGTGTCTAATTTTATTTAATTGATTTCCCTTTTTTTGGTTTTAGCACTAATTTGAGGAATAAACTCATCCAAACAAAAATGTAGACATTAAAAACAGTTTTCGAAGAGTCGATTCATGTCTCCTACTTCAGATTTAAAACCCATATATCAGGCCTTTTAAGCTCATATTTCAATTTCTCGCATTCTTCGATCCTTGATTTCCCTATTCTGTTATAATACATTTATTCCTCATCTCTTTTCTTTGAACCACTCCCCTCGTCGTCCTCCGACCTCTTATCTGTTGCTCCTCTCATAAAACAGTTGCATTTAGCACCTTTTTATAGGCACAAGAACAAATTTCTATTGCATGGACTCTCCTGCATCTACTTTGCAGAGAAAGGAGAGATGGATGGCGTTGTTTGTACACACACATCCACTTCCTTGTAGTTATTTTGGTTCACCGTCGAGAAGGTTTGCTCTGTCCTCTCCATGATTCACTCTGCAGATTCTCTGTTCACGTTTCTTCTGTTTGTATTCTCGGTGCAAAAGAGGTGTTTGGGGTATTAAAGTAGTAGCAATAGTGAGACCACACTGGCCATGAAGTATATTGATTGGCCACCACTGGATACAGCTTATTGAACATGAAAAATGTACATTTTCCAAGATGAATACCTCTTTGCACTGAGATGTTTTCTACTTGAAAATCATATTCCTTTCTTGAAGTGACCTAGATGCTTGGTGGATGACTGGTGGTTTAAACTTTTGAGATAATGTGATAGATTTAGAGCTAATTGTTATTTCTTCTCTTTTATGTGATCCTTTCTGCCCCCCTGTTTGGCGTCCCTTCGTCTCATCTCGTCATGTTCCAATCAGGATGGTGGATGTAGGGGGTCAGAGGTCAGAGAGGAGGAAGTGGATCCACTGCTTTGAGAACGTCACCTCCATCATGTTTCTGGTGGCGCTCAGCGAGTACGACCAGGTCCTGGTGGAGTCAGACAACGAGGTGAGACAACGACACAGAAATATTAGAAATAGTTACACAACATTTTATATTTTTGCTTCGAGTCTTGTCATAATTTAGCATGCCATCACAAGACAATTTGCAGGTTTTCACTCACTTCTTAAACAGTCTGTTGGATGTCCTACATCTGGAACAGGATATTCAAACTTAAATTGCAAACATTCACATTAATTGGACGTTGTAATGTAGTTCATCTGGACACATTGACAGTTAGAGCTGCACTACTCAATATGTGTATATTGACCATGGATCAAATGGCTATGTGAAAAGTGTCACTCGTAGTGAAGAACCTTCAGAGAATGATCACCAGTTTCAGCTCATTGTTTTGGTTTTACAGCCCCTACATGCTCTCATAAACCTAATTTCCAGCAGCAGCAGGCAGCTGTTTCCAGTGAGAAAGTTCAGATGTACTGAACACTAAAGCTACCTGCTCTGCAAACAGAAACGAATGCAAACGATTCCCCAACGTCAGTGCCTTTTTTTTCTACTTTTTTTTTTACAGTAATCCGAGAGTAGCTATCAAGAGATAACAATGTAGGCTACAATAGATATATGTTAGCTAGTAAAACGTAGCTAGCATACCTCCAATTCTCTCTGCAAAATGGACAAGCCATACTGTCCACGTCTTCCTAGCCACAGCGAGTCCGTATAACATTACGCCGCTGCCTCTTTTTTTTTTTTTAGACATTTCAGCAGACAGGATGGCTCAGATGATCAAGTCAGCACATTTCTGCCTTGTTAGCATTATGACCCGTACAGACCTCTGCTAGCAAACAAACTTTACCTGCCTCTGAGCTTTCAAGCAAATCTTTATTGACAACTGTCAACAGCCAGAATGGTCCGCAGGGGCCAACGGAACCGTACAGTGTGAGCACATAAATCGTGAGCTTTGGCTTTACATTGCAAACGATCTACTTGTACAGTAGGAGTAGGAAGTACACAACAACCTTTCAAAAATCGTACAGTGTATGCCCAGCTTTAGTCCGGACCAAATGAACCCAACTACAGGTGTGAAAGCAGCCCGAGTATCTCACAACAAAAAGAAAAGAGGTCTTGTATCTCTTTTCTCCACGGATATTTAGTTTGTCCACGTCGTTGGCTCTGTCCTCGCTGTCCGTTCAGATAGAATTATCGCTAATAAAGCTAATGTGATCAGCCCCTGTGTGCCCTCTGCTCCTCTCCTGACAACAAACCCTTTATCTGACCTGGTGGTCATATGACAAATGGGTTTCATAATCCAGACCCAGCTCGCCTCACTATATGTGCTGTATATCACTACAGCTTCATGGTCAACAGTGTCACTGTTTGTGATCTGGCAGCAGTTTGTTAAAGCACACATGCTGTACTTTACCTTCCTGCTCAGGTGTGGGGCCTTATTGTACACACAAGAACAGGAATATGTTTTCATTTTTGCAGGTTGCCGTTTATTTGCTTTTCCTGCTTGTAATGTGTCACATGGTCGCAGGCGTTCAGCCCCTCAGGACAATTTTGACGCCGTTACTGAGCTCCGTTTCTAAACGGTGGACGGCTGAGGCGAGGCCGGGCAGCGTTCAAGCAGAGCTTATCCTGTCGTGTTGACAGGCTCGAGACCGAGACTGTGACCCTTCAGACCAGTCAGAGCCTGACGAGATTGTTTTCAAACAGCTTTGATTTCATCGGGTCAAGTCTGGCCAGGATCATATTATGACTCGCCGAGACTAAACTGTGGGAGTGATGCTGGCAAGGAGTTGAGATCAGAAACAGGAAGAAGACTCATGTTTGACAGCAGCTCTCATCTTTTAGTAGTTTACATAAGAAAGTTTCCAGCTATGCTTGCTGTACTTTTTATGTTTGCTAGACAGTTTTCTTTGGAACGTGTCTGGATGAATTAACATAACAGGGGAAAGTCTCGTGCCATTTTTGGGGTTGTTGACAATCTTGAGTGTCGCCTGACTATTTCTTATACGTTACTATAATACCCAGTATTCACTGTAAACGCTGCATTCCAACTGATGCCATACAGCTACAGTCCATCACTATTAGCGAGCTAATGTTTTGTGTCAGAAAAAGCAAGGGAGAGCTGGTACGAAACTAACGCTTTTCAGATAAACGTCATTTAAAAAGATAACGTTACAGACAGAAACTAATTTTAATTGTAAACACATGTTTTCTATCATTACCAGATGTTATTTTTTACAAATGTGGAACGACTTCAGTATAACTTGACTTTGATCGGACGTTGTGCATTGTTACTTTCGACCCCGTCAGACAAAAGTAATACAATGGTATAAACATGTCTGACAATGTCCTTGTTAACCCTCTGAGACCCGCGATCCTGACTGACTTCACTGTCTTTCAGAGGCTCTAGTAGGTTCAGTTTTAGGGCTAGAGTGAAGATACTGATATCATATGAAACTAGAAAACCTAAGGAATCATTGGTACCAACCATGTTACCATGTTACCATGTAGGGAAGGACATAACGTAACATAAATAAATAACGCTCCAAAGTTGGGCTAAATTTTAGCGAGAAGAAACTGTCATTGCCATTTTTAAAGGGGTCCCTTGACCTCTGACCTCAAGATATGTGAATGAAAATGGGTTCTATGGGTACCCACGAGTCTCCCCTTTATAGACATGTCCACTTTATGACAATCACATGCAGTTTTGGGCAAAAACCATGCTGTTCATGCAGTATAAATGTTTTTATTTTTGGCTACTCTAAAATGATGTTTCAATATTTCTGCATACTGGGGTCCCTAAACAGTGTTGGAATTACAGAAATTGGGTATCCCTGTAAAGCTGAGACTCTTGTGGATCCAATGAGCCCAATTGTATTCATGTGTGATGATGTTAGTCCCCATAGTAGCCATTTCATTGATTGTATTGATCGATACATCGATCCAGATCGACCCCTAAAAGGTAGCAGCTAAACACTATGAAGTAAGGACTTTCTCACATTCACAGACTCGCCATCAGTAATGTATCTGGCAGGCAGCTGCTTTGGCAGCGTTTCAGAGACACACAAAGGTCTGTTCAGTGTTGAGCTGCTAATTGAATGTTGACCCAAAAACTTTGAGATAATCCTGAAACTCAATCGTGTACCTTGTAATATTTATATTAACTGTAGCATCTGTGCATAGGCCAGATATGATAAAACCTCCGTTTATTAATTGCGTTCATTGTGTAAAGTGACACCTCTTCCTAACATGCAAGAAGCGAGCGAACTCTGGCGAATGGAGCGTGAAAAAAAAAGTCCAGATATAATTCGAGCGACGTGACTTTCTATTACATAAAGAGTGATATTAACTGTCAGTTACTGTCGGCGTCAATTTTGATCAATAAAAATAGTCCGGAGGTGTGCGAAACTTTGCATGAATAGAACCAGGGTGAGCAGTTTTTTCAAGCAAGTGTCACAACGTGTCGCCTGTTCATTGACGCACGGAGCAGGTTAGGACATCTTCATTAGGAAAAACTGAAACAATCTGACGTTCGCTCTTTCGCATCGCATTTAGTTAGGAAAAGGTGTGAGAATCGAGCAGAATTTGAGTCTTCTGAATACATCCTAACCTTGTGTATATTTTCCTTCTCTATCTCTATCTCTCCTGTTAGAATCGTATGGAGGAGAGTAAAGCTCTGTTCAGGACCATCATCACATATCCATGGTTTCAAAACTCCTCCGTCATCCTCTTCCTCAACAAGAAGGACCTGCTGGAGGAGAAGATCATGTATTCTCACCTGGTTGATTACTTCCCAGAGTTTGATGGTGAGTTGAGTTTACCTTCTGCTTTATTCGACATCTTAACGACAGCATACATTTTCTATACTCTGCCTGTCCCTGAATGGTGGTGTAGTGTTTGACCAGGCTGTTAGCTGAGCCTCAGCAGTGAATTCAATTCAACGATTCATTTAATGAATTATCCATAGAGGTGAGAAGTTGAGCCATCGGTCAAGCTCTGTCAGTGATACTGTGGCTGTTTGTGTTTTTTTCCAGTGTGTACTTGAGCCAGTAACTGACCGTTTTTAAAGACTCTTTACCATTATGAACACCAAACTGGCCGCTTCCTCTCAACAGTACAGTGTTTATGTATCCAAACAGTGTCAGTATCATTTGCACCACACATGGGCATCACTTATATTTTTGATTGTACAGTGACACCCTGTGGTTATAATGTTGTACTACAATGTAAACTTTACAGTACAGCTAAACCATTCACAGAGTGGTAACATGTCATCCAGAAGGGATCTTTTTTCTCCTCATCATTTTTCTGTTTAAAGGGAGAGTCCATTATTTTATTTATTTATTTTTTACGGTTTTGATATCATTCTGTAGCATCCCAGCTGATATAAAAAAAAAAATTAGGATGCTAAAATACGCTTTTCTGCAGCTCCCATCCATTTGCAACGTCTGAGTTGTCCCATGGGACAGAACGCAGATGGACCCGTACTTTTTATTTTTAACCCCATACTGAGAAATTCTGATAAAATGACACAAAACAACAATAAAGGTTAAGTTATACTGATGTGACGCTCAATAACAGCTAAAATATAACGGTCTGTTCTTCTTCCCCACCAGGACCCCAGCGGGATGCCCAAGCGGGTCGGGAGTTCATCTTGAAGATGTTTGTGGACTTGAACCCAGACAGTGACAAGATCATCTACTCCCATTTCACATGCGCCACCGACACGGAGAACATCCGCTTCGTCTTCGCCGCCGTCAAAGACACCATCCTGCAGCTCAACCTCAAAGAGTACAACCTGGTGTGAAAAGAGGAATGGAAAAAGAGAGAGAAGGAGGGAGAGAGAGAGAGAGAGAGAGAGAGAGCGAGAGAGAGAGAGAGAGAGCAAGAGACCTGCAGACCCCCCCCACACACACACACACACACACACACACACACACACACACACACACACACACACACACATAATGCAGAGTCCACTACTAGAAACACACACATCTGCATGAAACACACTGCTGCTCAAAGAGTTAAGCATTGCTTCATACTTTACCAGACCAACACTATCCACGTTCTGTCCACTCAGCTCCTTGGTTGTTGGTTGGCCCATTTTTTAAAAGAATGGTTTTGTGGCTCTAATAATTGCTCCTCTTGTACAAACACAAGTATAACACTCCCTCCATTTGTCCCCGTCTCTTGGGGGTTTTTGGTCTGCTCGTTCAGGCCTGGGCGTTGCTCACGTTTTCTTTCTTTACACTACATTATCACCCGTGCTTGTGTGTTGGAGGTGGGTAGAGGGCCTTCTCTGGGCAGACTAAGCGTTTATGGACGAAGGGCTCTCTCCCCTTCTTCTTATTTAACCCATGCATGCTCTACACTACAGCATGAGGCCAGGCTGCAGACCCTGCTCCTCTAATTATGATGATAGGAATATATTATCAGGCAGTGCTGGGGTGCAGTGAGGTACTTGGTCCCCCCCTGGGTCTTGAATTGTGTATTTTTTTTTTTGCCCCCAAATCAGAGCGCAGAAGCTCTGTTGAATGTAAATTAAGTTTTCACGCTGCTCACACAGAGTGAGGGCTACACAGAGATGACTCTCTGTAGACTTTCAATATTTTCATCTTGGTTATATTATTCCTGCTATTGTTCTCTAATTAAAAGTAAAGATGACTACTCAAAGGAAACGTGCATCGTCAAACAAAAGAATTAACACTACCGGTATTTACTTACTGTATATCAACTCCCCTGCCGTTTTGTATCACATTGCCAAATTAAAACCACCTACTTTTGTTTCTGTAAATATAATTACGTTGCCAGTATCTCGTTCATCCCTTAAGTGGTTTCAGATACTAACAAAACATACTGGTATCGCCAAAATTAAGTGCTTAAATAATTAAGTGGATCATTCAGATGTTGACGGCATAACAACTCACTCCGTGTGGCATTTCTTCATGTCGGCTGTCGTCTGAATCACACACGTATTCGTACTGTGATTTATTTTTTGTTCCCCTTTGACGGTGAGAATAATCTTCCTGTGCACAACGTGCGAATGATACAGATTAGTGCAGTGCAATAGTCGGTTGTAGATAAAAGTTTTTGCGCTGCCAGTTGGTCTTGATTACTCATATGGCTTCTCTCCCTAATCGACTTTATTTCGCCATATTATTTGGCCAACATTTGATGAACTGTAACGGATAGCGAGAGAGTAAATAGTTCTTTTTTTGTATGTCTAATTTATCAATCAGATCTACGTGTTGTTGATACAGTAAATGAGACTTCCTCCCTAGTTTCAGCTCAAACGTTTTTCCAACCGAGGAGACGGGAGGAGATTTTATACTGCTGTAAAATATCAAAACTATTTTATGGACAAGTGTTCTACCTTTCTAATGATACTTCATATATTTAGTTGTTGCAGTTCTGTTTTGAAAATGCTTGACAATGGAGAAAAAAAAAACACTGTTTCCATGTCGGGTTTGTGCTTTATGCAAATAGGAAAATGAAACAAAAAACTTAGTGGTTGAATATTTACTGTTTCAAGGATGCTTGCATTATTTTTTTGTAATTTTGAAGGGTATGTGTTGGCTATTGGTACCAATCCCATATCTCGTGTCTCTTGCCTGGTAGTTGTTTAAATATTTCATTAAGCTGATAGATGGCTATTTTTGTCTTCACAATGTAATTCAGGTAAGTTTTCATAACTTTTTCATCACAAGGGCTACTACTAGCAGCTTTGGTAGAAATGAAATGACTCTATGGGCGGCATAGAGCAAAAGGTGCAATTAATTAACGAGGGGGGAGGAGGTGGGGGGGGCCGAATCAAGAGTGTGTTGACATCCTGTTGAGGGTGATGGCCGCAGGTTCAGTGAGGGAGGAATGCAGCTGTCCACAGATGCCTACGTGACGTTCCCGAGGGAAGTCTGGCGGCTGTTTGGCTCTTTGTTCACTATCTTTTTGCCTTTTTAGAGGAGGAGAATGGCTCACGTCAAAAAGAAGTGGGGTTTCCCAAGGTGCAATAGCACATTTATAGCGTCCTGGCTGCCGCGAATCTAACCATCCTCTTGAATTATGTGCTGATCTTCTTAGCTTTTTATATTTTTCCACTATGTGGTTATGCATATATCTTCTCATTGGTAGTGTTTCCATGTTGGCTCTGTTGGAGGGGAGTGCTCTGGACTTTTTGGACCTTTTTGTTGCACATTGAAAGAGCTGAAACGGTCAGATTAAACATCAAATACATTATTACACATCTTTGCCAAAAGGTTTACAAATTAAAAAAAAAAAATCTTATTTTCTACAGAAAGCTGAGTTTTAGGGGAATCCACTCACCCTGTGTATTACTTCGCCTTGATTTTAATCACATGCATCTCTGGTGCACATTGTATTGATAAAGCCATTATTGTGTATGTTAAGACTTCCTGAGACACTTAATGAAGAAGGGATGTGTATATTTCTGCTAAGTGCCATACTTTTCTATGAGTTGAAACAATATTGTAGACGTTGCGAAAGCTCTGACTTTGTTATTTCGGCTTGTTTTTCCAGCATGTATTGGTAGTGGGTTAATCTTCGGTACTTCAGCCAACATTTAAAGGCCTTTTTCTTGACCAGTTTGTCCCGTGTATTTAGGGCGACGCTTTTCACACTCGCTCGCTAACAGAAGTGAATTTTGTGGGTTTCAGTTTGAAATTAAGAGCTTATGTGTGTTGATATGTGGATGAATAGACTGAATAGATTGAGCTTGGAAAAGGAGTATTGTGTTCTGCTTTTCTGCTGGGATAACATGGTGATGTCCATGTGTGTTTTTAAAGTCCTCAGCTTGGCTTTCAGGAAGAATTCCCCTGAACTGTTGCTTCCCACCTTAAGGGCAGGTGTGTGGGGCTTTTTTTTTTTTTATATAGAGATGCACCGATACCAGATCTATTCAATTCTATGTCTACACACATTATACACTGGAATTTTAATTCCTGTTAAAGTTTTGACCAATTTGTTGCTGCGTTAAAAAGGTTGTTGCTGTTAATTTTGAAGATTATTTTCACCGTTACTGGTGTACGATTTATTATTCTAATGATACATAACAATTCAGTAAATTTATATTTATTTGTTACATTTTGTTTTACAAATTAAGAAAAGCGATGTTTAAGTCTGATGTTGCCTTGCACATAGAAGAATGATCCCAGTCACTTCCACACAGTGAGGCATACAGCTTATTAATTAAACACTGGTATCGGATCGGTACTCGGTATCGGACAATACCGGAAGCCCAGGTAGCGCTATCGATATCGGGACCGAAAAAGTCAGATCGGTGCATCCCTACTTTTTTTTTTACACTCCATTCTCTTGTAGATTAGATGTTGAAATGGACTTGAATGGACCGCTATGAGGAGATACATGAAGGTGACCACCACAGGGACCAGTGTTAGCGTGATGCCGTAACTCTTTAAAAACGTTGTTGTGCACTTCATGCCTTGTCTGGTTAACCCCCTCACAGCCGCAGGACCAACACAGAAACAGTCACGTGGCTACACTACCAGTGATTAGAGCAAAACAGCAGAGCCGGGGTCATTTATTTAAACTCCTTTCCGTTGATTTGTACTGTATTCTGCTTTTTTTCTGCATTGTGGAGAAGGTTTGTACGACAATCCAGTACAAAACACTGTGCCAAACAAAACCAATCGGCTACAGAAAAAAATTCACAATTTGTCGTGACCTGACCCAGAGCTCTGTGGTGAAACAATTTACATTATGGTGTCTTTTTATTTCCAAATGAAGCTTGTGTGTTAAGCCTCAGTATTAATGTATTTATTGAAAGACTTGCCAAGTGAAGGTACTGACATGGCCATTATAATATTTTGGTGGCGAGTGAATGCTGCGTGTTTACATGTCCGCCATTCTCCGCTCTCTCTTCTTCTTTTTTTCCCCCCTTACTTGATTGGACGGTGTGTTTCTTTCCCCGGGTCGAAGGCACTGAAACTGCACCACTGCAATGGGCCTGCATTCATGCAACTTAGATGTCCGTTCAAGCGCGCTCGTTGGTACTCTGAGGTGTGTGTGCGTGTGTATGTATGTGTACACTTTTGACGGCTATTGCTTATGCTTGAGATCCATTCTGATTAGAGGGATGGACATAACAGTGATATTAAAAAGCTATCTTTGCATCTTTTGTTTCTTTTTGTAAGGTTGACACACCTTAACACGTGTATTTAGGACCACTTAAGATGACTTTTTTAAAAGAGTTAAAAAATAAACTTTGTGTAGTGGTGTACAAATTGAAAGTAATGTATTTTTGTTTGATTTTTCTCTCTCTTTTTTTTAAGTATACCAAATGTAAATTATGTACAATGAGTGTGCCAATCCCCTTTCTTTGTAAAGCCAGACTCTTAACAAGTGCCAATGTTGTGAAAAATCAGAGGGCCTGTGAATTTCATGGTCCAGTTTTTAAAACAAATAAACACTTAAGTATGTGATTAATTAACTATAAAAAAAAAAAAAGGACAGTTTTATTCTATATTTAAGATTAATGATGAACTGCTGTTTTTAAGATAAATGTCATTTTAATTGCATGTGTTTGTCAGGTTGGGGAGGGAGTGGGCGGGTGAGATACTGTATTCATGCAACACCCTCATGAAAAGGGTCCTAATGGTTATTGATTTACAGTATTTTAGCCATATTTCTCTTTTGTATGTTTCATTTCAACCACTGTTGCCTGAACCTCATTCAAACATGAAAATGATTTTCATAGCCTTCTCCTTTAAATGTTTTAAATTGGAATAAAATATGTTCCTATACTCTCTTATTGCATCCTTGTACTTTTCCTTTGGAGTGAGAGATTATTGTCTTACATATTGTGATTAAAGTACCGTACCACTTTTTATGTCCACTACTACAATACAAGTCGTGTTCACACAACTGCCACCATTTTTCAGACTACTCTTTAAAGGTATAATATGCAATATTTCAGAGGATCTATTAGCAGAAATGAAATATAATAATTCATAACTATGTTTTCATTAGTGTATAATCACCTGAAACTAAGAATCTTCGTGTTTTTGTACATAGGGAGCGGGTCCTTTTCACGGAGTCCACCATGTTGCTCCGCCATGTTTCTACAGGACCCCAGAACGGACAAACCAAACACTGTCTCTAGAGTTAGCCTATTGTGTTTCTACGTTGCCTGAAGGCCACCGTAGTTCTCCGACACGCTTGTGAAACTGCAGTAACATGAGCCGCAGAGTGCAAAACCGTGGTACCCCCAGCCGCCGTCGGACTTCTGTTGCTCCTAATGTAGTGTTCGGCTGCATTCACACGAGATCAGGCGTTGTGGAGATTCGGAGGTCTGGGCGAGTCACTTTAATGACCCATTAACTATGATGATTAATGCCTTTTGTTCCGTCATGGCTGGGTTGTACAGCTCTGGATCGCCGGTTACGTGATTGGCCAACGCAGCATGACGTTGGGTTACGTATCTCCAAAAGTTGATTCTGTTTCTACTTTTACGCTGCAGGCTGGAATGGAAAAACCTGTGTTTTCGTCACACCGCCTGATCTCGTGTGAATGCAGCCTTATTATGGTACGTATGGCCTCTGAGCGAGGTGAACCGCGGTCATTTTGCACTTGGCGGCTCACGTTACCGCAGTCTTGGAAAAGGAGGAGCGAGCGGAGGGGTACTCAGATGGTTGCAATCTGCAACCACACCACTAGATGCCACTAAATCCTACACACTGTCACTTTAATGCTTTAGATGTATGAATTCATTTCCATACATTCCAGTAAACTGTTACCCACAATATGTTTTCATACCATTGTGACATTGAAGTCACTTGAAAGGTAGTATTTACCATCTGGATGGGTAAAAAATCTGAAGAGTTACAGCTTGCTTTGAAGAATGGTTAGTTGGCAGCTGTAATATACACTGTACACATGTGTAATTTGTATTGAATAGACTAAAATGTGCACAAATACTGTTTTTTGTTCCCTGTAGCTAATGTTCTGACAGACACTAAACTCTACCTGCTTGTAAATGAATGTGAACATCAATTAAGTTGTCATCACTGACGGAAATCCACACTCAAGTTACAGGAGTAGACAGAATAAGGTAAATATTTACTGGAAAAGCTCTTTAAGCAACTTCAATCACAGAACACAAGGCAACAGAACAAAGCTCCAAACAAGCAGGCACATCACAAAATAACATATTTAACATCATGGTAACATATGGCAAACAGATGTGCATCAACAAAGAGGAACCGTGGCTAATTCAACCAAATAACATGTTTTTAGGCCTGATCCTTGTCTGACATCTTAATGCTAAATATCTTTAAAAAGCTACTTAAATAAATCCAAATAAAAAGGTTTAGAGAACACTTTAAAACAAAAAAAAATGTAACCCATAATGTAGGGTAATAAAATTGACATCAAATATAACAGTTTAATTAATAAAATGTGAAATACATTTTTACAGAGTTTGGTTGGTGGCAAGGCAAACATGGTGAGTGGGGTTCTCAGTATTTCTAAAATTCTGGCTAAGGCCAAATAATGATATGACTCATAAACACCTACTCTAGGTGTTTTTTTTAATATTGCTTACTGTCTGCAGACTATGTCTGCAATAACGAGTTGGTTATATAAATGTTTTTAAATAATAGCATGTTGTTTTGTCAGAATCATTTTGTGAGAGGTGACCTGAGGCATCATAGGTATAATATGTATTAGAAGTGTCCTTGTTTCTGGAAAGGTGCTATAAAAATGCAAGTTATTGTTATTATTTTTAGTATTATTAATATTGTTATTATTATTATTATTGTTTTTGTTGTTGTTAATATTGGTGTTACCGTAGTCTAGGTATAATATATATTGTTGTTAATGTTGGTGTTACTGTAGTGTAGGTATAATATTTATTATTGTAAAAGTGTTCATATTTATTATTGTTAGTGTTGATATTACTGTATTGTAGGTATATTTATTTTTGTTAGTGTCAATATTACTGTATTGTAGGTATAATATTTATTATTGTTAATATTGTTAATATTTATTATTGTTATTGTTGGTATTACTGTAGTAGAGGTATAACATTTATTATTGTTAATATTGTTAATATGTATTATTGTTATTGTTGGTATTACTGTAGTAGAGGTATAATATTTATTATTGTTAATATTTATTATTGTTAATGTTGGTATTACTGTAGTAGAGGTATAATATATATTATTGTTAATATTGTTAATATGTATTATTGTCAATGTTGGTATAACTGTATTGTAGGTATAATGTGTATTATTGTTAATGTTGGTGTTACTGTAGTGTAGGTATAATATATATTAATGTTAATATTGTTAACATTTATTATTGTTAATGTTGGTATTACTGTAGTAGAGGTATCATGTTTATTATTGTTAATATTGTTAATATTTATTATTGTTAAGTTGGTATTACTGTAGTAGAGGTATAATATATATTATTGTTAATATTTATTATTGTTAAATTGGTATTACTGTAGTAGAGGTATAATATATATTATTGTTAACATTTATTATTGTTAATGTTGGTATTACTGTAGTAGAGGTATCATGTTTATTATTGTTAATATTGTTAACATTTATTATTGTTAATGTTGGTATTACTGTAGTAGAGGTATCATGTTTATTATTGTTAATATTGTTAATATTTATTATTGTTAAGTTGGTATTACTGTAGTAGAGGTATAATATTTATTATTGTTAATGTTGGTATTACTGTAGTAGAGGTATAATATTTATTATTGTTAATGTTGGTATTACTGTAGTAGAGGTATAATATATATTATTGTTAATATTTATTATTGTTAATGTTGGTATTACTGTAGTAGAGGTATAATATTTATTATTGTTAATGTTGGTATTACTGTAGTAGAGGTATAATATATATTATTGTTAATGTTGGTATTACTGTAGTAGAGGTATAATATTTATTATTGTTAATGTTGGTATTACTGTAGTAGAGATATAATATTTATTATTGTTATTATTATTAATATTTATTATTGTTAATATTACTGCCCTGCATGTCTCAGCAGTCCCCCAGTGCTCTGACCTCCAACCCTCCAGCCTCCAGTGGCTGCAGTGAGCTGACCTGTCCACACGGTGTAGTGACCTGACCTGTCCACACGGGGCGCTAGAGGCTCAGACATCAGCCGGGCTCTTGACGGTAGATCCGCTGCGTGTAGATCAGCGCGGAGCCGGAGCCGCGTTCGCTCCACCGCTCAGACATCTATCCGCTGTGTTTCTGTGTGGGGCGTTAAAGCTCAGCTCTCTCTCTACCCACCACCAGCCACCAGCCACCAGCAGCTCCACAAATGGACTGACTTTCTAGCTTCATGACATAAATCCACTCTGTGTTCCTCCTCCACTCCTCCTCGGGATAAATAAACTCCAATCCTGGGATCATCATTTTAACCGTCAAGTTGTTCGTTTGTTCGCCTGAGCGACACACAAACACACTGATTTTTCTCTTTTTTCCGCTCCGTTCGCTCGACTTATTAGTATCCGTCGGTCGGATTCAACTTAAACGAACCCGCAGACATTTTGTTATTTCTGAGAATTTACACCGTTTTTT
Source organism: Sebastes fasciatus (assembly GCF_043250625.1). NCBI lineage: Eukaryota > Metazoa > Chordata > Actinopteri > Perciformes > Sebastidae > Sebastes > Sebastes fasciatus. The sequence continues at coordinate 18,222,373 of NC_133799.1, forward strand.
ACTTTTTCATGTCGCAGCTTGAAGCTTGAAGCGAGTGAACTGAAAAGCATAAACGGGGGAAAAGAAGGAAGGAAGAAGAAGGAAACCATTATTACCGTGTGTGTGTGTTCGCTAGCTAACCGCTAACACCGCGCAGTGTGTTTTAATTTACATGCGTTTGCCGCTGGTGCGTTACAGGCGGAAGGAAGGCTTCTCAAACTGCGATGGATCATTTTGACTGACAGCTTTTTGAAGAATTAGCTGCTTTATCCGGCGAGGAACTGGTGGTTTCCTGCTCACAGACACAGTAAAACACGGGGGGTGTGGAGAAGAAGACAAGACACCGACTCTTTTACCGCTTCAACGACGGCAAAGTGCACCACTTGTATCGGCTTCATTACTACCGTTAGCTAGCCGTCAGTGCTAACGCTGGACAGCTCCTGTGTCTGTGTGTAGCTGGGCTAGCTGTTGGACAAAGGACTAACGCAAAGGAAACATATAAACAACAGGAGCACTCAGTTGATCGTGTTTGGTGGAAGGAAAGCAACAAAACAAGGAATTGACATGATGTTTCCACAATCAAGACACTCAGTAAGTGCGGTTTAATTTGACATTTTTGTTCTGATTTTTTGCTCTTACAGTAAGTGCAGGTTAGTTAGTTATAGGTAGGCAGGTTATGCATGCAACTTGGTTTTTTTTTGGTGTTGTAAGTGAAATAGAGGTATTTATAATAGTATGGTTGGTTAATAACTGCATAACTGTTCTGGTAAGTTCTGCAGAAGATGTGTGGATGGGGATTGGTAAAGAAAAATACATTATTATTATTATTATTATTATTATTATTATGAGATAAGTCCCATTTTCCAAGGGAGTCAAGGCCAAGACAGCATCAATACGGTGTTTAAAACAACATGCAAGCAAAAGTAAATGTCAATAAAAATCAAAGTATATGGCTGCAAGCTCCAAAAAAACATTTATTTTTATGTTTTTGGCTGTACAGTACTATGTTTAAAATAATATATATATATATATTATTTACCCAGGCAGGATGGTTAGGAAGGCAAATTAGGCATGCAACTTGTTTTTTTTGGCAGCAAGTAAAATAGAGGTATTATAATAGTATGGTTGGTTTATAAATGCAGTTGTTTAGATCTGGTAAGTTCAGCAGAAGATGTGTGGTTGGGGATTGTAGAAAAAAAAGACTGAGATAATATCACGAAATCTCTTTCCAAGGGAGTCAAGGCCAAGACAGTATCTATACAGTTTTTAAAACAACATACAAGCAAAAGTAAATGTCAATAAAAGTCAAATTATATGGCTGCATGCTCCAAAAAAACATTTATTTTAATGTTTTTGGCTGTACAGTACTATGTTTAAAAGAATATATTATTAAACAGTGGTTTATTTATATCATTAAACAGTGGTTTATAACTGCAGTGTTTAGTTCTGGTGAGTTTTGCAAAAGATGTGTGGTTGGAGATTATAGAGACACATGGGAGAGAAAACCTTTTTTATATTTGGGATTTAAACTATTAAACTTTTTCCAGATGATGGCATCCTCCAAATTAAAACATCTCTAACGAATGCTGTCATATTTCACAATGTTTACACCCTTGTGTCAGTGTATTTTTATTAATTGGCTGCATTCTCCAATATCTTAGTATAATATGTCAAAGAAATTACATAAAAATGCCATAGTATAGTAAGTATGTCATGGTATAGTATTTCGAAAAAATCTTTGTAATATTGTCACAAGAAAACCTTTTGTATTTGGGATTCAAACTGTTAAACTTTTTTCCAGATGATGGCATCCTCCAAATTAAAACATCTCTAATGAATGCTGTCATATTCACAATTTCTATACCCTTGTGTCAGCGTATTTTCAATTGACTGCATCCCCCCTCCCCCCCCCCAAAAAAAACCCCCATATATTTTTATGTTTTTGGCTATACGGTACTATGTATTATTAGAAACAGGGTTTTGGGGGGTTTATAACTGCAGTGTTTAGTTCTGTTAAGTTCTGCAGAAGATATGTGGTTTGGGATTGTAGAGAAAAAGAGAAAACCTTTTGTATTTGGGATTTAAACTGTTTAACTTTTTCCAGATGATGGCATCCTCCAAATCAAACAGCTCTAATGAATGCTGTCATATTTCACAACCATATGATTTGTACACCCTTGTGTCAGTGTATTTCCAATTGGCTGCATTCTCTAAAATGCCAAAACCATATTTATTTGTAAGATTTTGGCTGTATAGTTCTGCTATAACGAAGCAAAAGTGGCTGTCATTGTATTCACTGTACACTATTATGTGCAGGTGGGTGTTTTTATGACTGTAAAAAGCGCACATCGCCTCTGTTCCCCTAAATCTCAAGTTTCCATGGTAACAGAAACTAAGTCCAGGGCATGTATTTATCAGTGATGAGGACTCTCTCAGCCCATTGGTCAAACATTTATGTTAAGTGACTGGTAGGATTGTGTTACTTGTCACTGTAGAAGCATCCAGTACTGCTTTGAACAGTGATTATTTCAGCTAAGGGGTAGGGCTGCACGATTATGGCAAAAATTATAATCCAGATTATTTTGATCAATATTGAGATGACGATTATTTATCACGATTATTCATAGATTTTAGGGACAAAATATTTTTATTGCAATTTCACATTTAAATAAACAGAGCGCTGCTTTCACCTCCATGTTGTACTACTTTAACTGTCAAAAACTCTAAATGTTATACTTTTACTTTGTTATTGTTATCTATAGTGGTTATTTTCATAAAAACATACAATTTTAAATGATTAGGAAATAACTGATTGTGTTTTTATTATTTGCTTTGATTAAAAAAAATCTTGGCGTCAGTAGTTATAATTATATATTAGAAGCTGCTTAGAGCTAGTTGTAGGAAGCTAAACAGATCATATTTCTCGCCAAAAACTACATTTTACAAGGTTACTTTTGAACACATCATGATAGCATTAAGCTTGGTTTATGGTTGCTGTAGTGAAGCCGGCGCGAGCTGCGCATGTCAGAAAATTGTCATAACGGCATTTGCCGGTGCGCGAAGGTAATTTAGTAATTTAGACTTAGAGGTAAGCGACAGTAATAGTCACAGTACACAAATGCAATGTTTGGCGGTACGTACGTCGGTGTTTAGGTTTTACTACTGTTGCCAGGCAGCCTACTTTCCTTTCCGGTACCACTCGTTGACTTATTGCTTATCCACACAATATTTAGTTTGTACGCCTTTGTTTATACTCGCGCGAGTATAAACAAAGCTTTATAATTTATCATTAACCCTTTACCATTACTGAGCGGGGCTTGAACGCTCCATAATGTAACTCAATGGAACCTCTGTTAACGGAGCTCTTCAGCTCCGGTCACAGTGATTTCTCTGACCAGCATCGTGAGAATGAATTACAATATAAGAAGTTTCTGAATAAGTTATTTGTTGCAAATGTTTTTAAGGTTGTTCCTTCACGGCTTATTTTGGACTTGCATTTGTGACAAATTGAGAGCTTGATGTCTTCTTCACTCACGCTGAAGATACCGCTTCCACACCGACGACGTGTTGTGTGTGTATGACGTTACTGACTGTGCCGCTGTGTGCCGACGTAAAACCATCAAGTGGCGGCTGCACATGTGTGTGTGACCGGCAAGAAATCAGATATACGAGACTGCTCTAAACCGTCCGGCTTCGATCGGCTGCTGATTGACGGTGCGTCTCTAGCTGTTAGTTAAGGAAGCGCTTGATTCATGCAGCAGAGTTTCTATGAGTAAAGCACACATTTTAAATGTCAATATCACAGTTGATCATGTTCATTTAATTGTGGGAAGCCAAAATCGTGATCGCGATTAACATTCAATTAATTGTGCAGCCCTACTAAGGAGTCAAGTTAAAGAATTTGTGTTTCTGGTTGGGACCAAAATTGAAAATAGAAGCCTGGTCAGTTGGCCTGGTGCAACAAGAAACCTTCCTGAAACCCAAATATGGTGACTTACCTGTATTTCCACCTCCTAGTTTTGGCTGCCATCTCACCTTGCCCTCGCAAGGGCAAATCTAACATTTGTGTCAGTCAGTCAGGTAAACACACAACAGCAAGAAGGCTGTTGTGTTGCCAGGGACTGTGCCCTCTGCTTCTCCCTGGCAACGTCTTGTCGCCACCACTAGTTCTCTTACCGCTCAAAGCGGAAGAGTTGTTTGCTGGAGCTAGAACCTGAATGTCTTTTGTGACATGAATGGGTTTGCCCTTTGGCAGTCGGTGTGTGTGTGTGGCTGCCTGATTGTGGTGCTGCTGCTGATGTGAGTGAGCCAGCAGCTGATGTGTGTTCTCAGACTGTAGGGAGCAGGATGTGAGGATTTGGGAACCTCTGGCCCTGGTTTGTCAGATGAGTGAAATCCTGCATAAGCTGTGCGTCCTACCGAGTTCAAACTAAGTGTTCTGAAACTGATGATCTAAAAGGATGTTTGTTTTTAGAACAATTCCCACCGCAGATAAAAAAAAACTACTGTTTTGGCTGTGCTCTCCTTAAACACATCAATCAAATATCTGTCACTGTATTAAATAAAATCTTATCGCGGCTTCTTTTTAGATTAAAAGGGAAAACACACAATTGGGATACAAAAGACTTCAGGGACTCCATTTTGTGCTTTTCATACTTCTGTTCAACACATTAGCAGCCAGTTACATCAAAGAACGTATATTGTCAATTGTATGTCCCACTGCAACATCAGCTTTCAGCAGCAAAGCTACACTTCCGCCATTTTGGACTGAAAGCGACTAACGGACACCGGTAAAACGTTCGCCTAAAAAGTGCCGTACAAAATTATTTCTTTTCTATTGTCATATTCTACCGAAATGGCTTGTGTTGAAAAATAAAATATTATAAATACAATAAGCACTTTCAGTCCAAAATGGCAGCAACAGCTGTTGTAAAAAAAAACACCGGCATTTCGTCTCTCTGCTTCCACACTCTTTGGTTAGATGGTTTGAACATTAAGAGTAGATTTCTTTCAGAAGTCTTTTGGTCCATCTCGCGGTACCCACTGAATGCGGTGCACCGCTTTTCATTTTCTATTTTACACAAGTTATTACCTCTCAAAGCATTGTGGGATACCAGGCAAAAAAACACCAACCCGACATCAAAGAACTAGCGGCGATGAAGGCCGACTGTTGTGTTGCCTCATCCCCATTTCTTGGCCGACAAGTTGTGCTTGAACACACCGCAAAGACTACAGCCGACGGCCAGTTAGCACGTATGTTCTGCGCCTGCGTGAGTTGAAATAACTCTCCACGCCAGCAGGTTGCAGTAGTCTGTATAGCATTCAGAAATCATCATCAGAAACCGGTTATGATACGTACTTGAAATAAAGCCGCGTTTGTCGACCATTTTCACACCACTCTCACTCACCTCTTAGCTTCACTCTAGATGGCCATGTCGCTGTGAAAATATCTGTGTATTGGAATGATCAGATGAGATGATGAAAAATTAGAAGAGCCTTCTATGTGTGCCTTCTTGACTTTACTCGTTGGCTTGCTTTCCTCACGTCCGTTTCTCTTCTCTTATTTGTTTAAACTGAACTGCCAATCAGTGATTTCTCTCACCGACGAGCTCTTCTGCCGATTCAACATGCTGAATCAGCCAAAAAGACTCTGACATGGGTAGACTAGAGCCAACGATGCGGGACACACCGCAAAAACAAGGCCGATAATAGCTCACCGACATCCGACCGCCGGCTTGGTGTGTCAGGGCCTTAACAAGCAAGCTACTGGCTAGTTGACACGCCCAAGTTAATGATCGAGAAGTGGCGGAGGTGAAGTCGTGCGATTTGTGCTTTTCCAGTAGGTCTTCACTGTGCTGCCCTCTCAGAGGAAACCTATAGTACAGGATGGCAGCCATTTTTGTAATATCCTAAAGCTAAAGTCACAGACCGTTGTTCAGTTTGACGTTAAAAGTAGGGATGCCTATTCATAATTATGTTCAGATACCTGCACTTAATTTCAGGGAATTACTGTGATGAGATGCCACTTTAGAGCCCTGTTTTCACCACCCTCCTTCCTCTGGGTGAAGTGGTGAAGCAGTCGCCTCCTGATGGGGTGAGAACTCACTCACCTTCTCCAAGGTGAGAGCAGCTGGGCCTCTCCACTCCTGCCTGCCTGCCTGCCTGCCTGTCTGTCTGATAGGAGGTTGTTTTTCTAATCCATCTGAGTGCCCTTATGCTGCTTGATTGGAGTATTAAGACCCAACACACAGGATTAAAAATGGGGTTTGGGAATTTAGGATGTCTCTTCACTCGCTCTGCAGCTGCTTTAGTGTTAACCTGCTACAACACGCCATTTCCACCTGTGTACTGACCCCCCCCCCCCAACCCTCTACTGTGGCTTTAAACATAAATATACAGCACACACACGTCTTCCCTCTTCAAAATCCTCCTCCTGCTGCTGCTGTCACAGGGGCCCGGGGATGGGGAGAATGTGTGACACTCATATAGATATGAGTGTCAAAGATAAGGAGCAGGAGGATGAGAGAGTAACGGCGCTGCCTCATAATGACAGATGATGGATCTCTCAAACCGACTCAGTCAGCACCCAATCTGCTTTCCCTCTATTTCCCTTTGTTCTCTCTGTAGTAACATTAGTGTTAAAGTCCCATATATGAACAAAAGCGTTACATTTTCCACTAGGATATGCACAATCGAGGATCCCCTCATGCGTGATGCGTCTAATTTAAAGCAGCAGAGGAAGCTGTATTGGCGGTGGTGATGTGTGGTCACACTGCATTAAAATAATGCGAAGGCGTTTCCTGTGTGAATCATAGAAGACGTTGCCTTTGCCCGGACACTTTAGGCAATTTACCGTATTTTGTTAATGTAAAGTGTATGTGAAATGGCCTCGTGGCTTTTAGCTGATTCATATAGAAACAAGAGAAAGATTTTCCTGTCCAACACTTGTTCAGGCCATTTTCCCCCATTTGGACATACTTGCTAACCCTCCCGATTTTCCCGGGAGACTCCCGTTTTTCATTGCCCTTTTCCGGTTTCCTCCCGGGGTCACATTTCTCCCCTATTTCTCCCGATTTATGATACATTTTCACACTTTTTTTCCTTTTTCGTTATCTTAACCTGTTTCTGGCACTGTACCATGTGTATAAGCCCTACTGTTTCCACCCGTACGACAATTGAGCTACACCAAATGTCGTTTCCCGGTGGAACACAGCGCAGTTTGAGCTGCCACACATCACAGCATGCAGCGCCGGAAGTTGGGCTTTGTTTGTCATGGTGAAAAGACGTTGTGGCGTGGCCCAAGCCTTTCGAAATAATGGGGTTCAGAGTGCAGTGGTGTCGTTGTCGCGTTGTGCCTGAAAGGGCCTTCAGTGAGTGAGAGACGGAGAAAGAAAAGGAGAGCTAACTGAAAGAAACACTCATGCAGGGGCAATAAATGAATAAATGAAAATTAATATTAGTTTATGCAAGAGGGGCGAATAATTCAGTTTTCTTTCCTGAGAATTAAAGGTTTCATTAAAAGTTCAACATAAAAATGCTGTTGGAGTGTACTTCTTATTTTGTTATTTTCGTTCTTTTTAAGTCACCGTAACGCAGAAAACAAAGTCTCTGAAACTCAAATTTTTCTTGGGGAAGACTTTGGTTATGAAATCCTCCATATTTTTAAGGTCTCAAGGTTGGCAAGTATGCATTTGGATGGTTCTTGCTTTCTTTCCAGAGGTGCTCGTTAGGGGTTCACAGCCATGTCCCACAGTCTTGACATTTTGTTTTTGTTGTATTGGGTACATATTGTGCGATAAAACATTATAGTCATGCCTAGTGGAAGTGCTTACTTTTTTATAGGTTTTCCAGGATTTCTTTTTTTAAAATATATAGATATAGTATGTTTGACAGCATGTTTGAATGCACAGCTGAAGCGATATGTCATAACAGAGTAGGGAGATTAGCCACCATGCTAACAGCGTTGATAACTACGCCAACCGGTGCTGTCACAACTTTGTAAAGGTTTATGAGCAAGTTGTTTCTTATAGATTGTCACGTTAATGAGAATACAGATATAATGTGAAGTGTAAACTGACTCTGTTACAGTTGGAAGGTTAAAGTTAGCTAGGTGATCATGAGGCTCCAAGCCGAGCTCTGCAGTTAGGAAACAAGAATGAGCTAATTAATAAGCACTTTGACTTGGTGGTCATTTGTTAAAACAGTTTTTTCCATCCCTATTTGGATTCCCAGCCGCAGCCTGGCTGTCACTCGTCTCTACCGTAGCTTCCAATCTGTGTCCTAAAATACCACAATGCCTTGCTTTGCTCACTGTCACTCACGTCACGATCCCATTCTCTATTGTTATTATATCTAGAAAAAAAAGCGATAAGCAATGAGTTTGTTTATTTCAGATAGTTGTCCTATTTTGACACAAAGAAGACCAAAGGTTTATGAAGGACTCGTGTGTATTTTAAATCAATGGCTGCATTTTAATCTACTGTCACAGGCTTCGGGCACAGTTCATTGGTTTAATAGGAAAAAGCCTCATTTGATACTGGCACAGTGGCTGACCCAGTTGATAGCATTTGCCATATTGTTTGGGTGTTGATTAATCCTAATGCAGCTTCAACAAAGCTGGCTGTGGCGTGAAAGTGGAGCAACAGAAAAGGCCCGGTGCCAAAGCCGGAGAGTAGCGCAAGTAATATGGAGGCGAAATCTCTCTCTCGAGTCCCCTGAGCCCATGCTCCACTGTAGAGATGGCCACAGGTTGTACACACACACACAGACACACTCCCTCCTCCTCCTGCTTGTCTCCCTTTATCATGCGTTTCCTCCCAGATCTGATGTAGTGGTGGGAGGGTCAGGGGCAGAGGGTGCACAGGCATTATTAAGCCCACTTGAATTAACAGGACAGCCCCCAGCCTTTCCTCTAAAGCCTCCAGCTGGGGGGAGCTTAATCCCCATGGTCCCCTGTCTCGCCCATTAAACAAACTCCCCCCACCCCTTCTCTGTCGCTCTGCTGCACACACACACGTACACACACACACACACGTGTTCGGTGTGTGTGTGTGTGTGTGTGTGTGTGCTTGTTGGTGGGGGGTATTAGACATTGAAGCGTGCACACACACACACACACACACACACACACACACAGACAAGAAAGCACGAGCATCAAACACACGAACATACACTTTAGCTCTCTTCTCTGCTGGTAATTATTGCTCTAGTACATGCATAGAAATAAAAGGATTTTTCCCTTTCACCCATCAACAGTAAGGACACACACACACACACACACATGCAGACATTCTTACCAGCCTCAAGGGTCTTATCTGCTTTTTGTATCTGGGGAACAAATTGAATGTGGGGCTTGACACACGCAGGCCAGCAGATGTCTGGGTCGTTAAGGTTAGGCTAGCTGATTAGCATGACAAACAGAGCCCCGCAGAGCCCCCGAACGCCCCCCCCCCCCTACCCTGCAGGAGGCCCTGCTTTTGAGTGGCCGAGTTGAGGCCATGGGTCACAGGTGATGTTGATTTTTGTGAAGGGCCACAGTGGATGATTGTCAAAATGCTTTTGGGTTGGTTGAAAGGGAGGGGTGTAGACTGGTGCAGCCCTTCTCTTCTTGAACACACGTACACACTCTGACTTGGCCTCAAGTAGGCCGAGAGGATACATTTGAATACATATTCAAACACTCTTATCTTTTATACCCGTGCGCCCTAGTATGCACACTTTATTTTTAAATAGTTTTTTAGGCTTTTTATGCCTTTTATTAGATGGAGCCAGTAGAGAGATGGCAGGAAGGACCGGACCCTTGGCATGGCGCACCGCTTGAAATTGCCACCGAGTTCAAATTATTTCAACTCTGACCTCGGTTGTCGCTGACCTTTCAAAGCGCAACCACTGAGATAACAGCTGCAACTGTTGCTAGCTTCCTTGTGCACCTTTCAATGACATACCTGCGCTACACTTTGCCTCATCAAGGTTCTACTTCGTGGTGAACGAAGAGTACATTTCTGATCATGTGAGGGCAGCTTTACATTTCCAGCTATCACAAGCTAACATTACCTAGCAACCATAGCTAGCCAAACTGTCAGTAACTGATACGCCCTAATAAGGCTTTTTTAAATTCTGCGATTCTGCCCTTGATTCTGTTATCACAGAAACAAAAGGCAAAGAGCATAGAAACAAAGAGACGAAACTCCTGTGTTTTTTGACTACAGTTGCTGCTGCCATTTTGGACTGAAAAGTCTTATTATATTTATAATATCTTATTGTTCAACACAGGCCATTTCAGTAGAATATGAGAAAGATCAACAATGGGTTATGGTCTCCTTGTCTCTCCATACAGGTCTTTATGTCGCATTTTGCTTTTATTGATACACCGTTTTCACTGCAACCAAGCGTAAAAACGTTTCCAAATTTCTGCCGTTTCCACTCAGGTTATTTATGCGCTACTGTTAAAGTTCGCCACTTACTGTTAAAGTGCCGGATATAGACCACAAGGGATGCAAACAGCGAATGGAAATTCTGGTAATTCAAATGTACATTTTGTTGGTCATGCTTAGGCCACGTGAGCTTGCAGCTTTATACAATTTCTGTCATGTGGCTGTCTACCACTTCCAAAATGTGAAAAGTTGTTTACAAAGCAAGCATAAGGAAGTGAGTGCCTCGACAAGTGAGAATTCTTATATTTGTATCACATTGACTCTGAGAGGCCTGATATAACAGTCGTATGTCAACATTTCCAAATACATTCTCTTTGGAGAGCATTTTTGAAAATAGGGTGCCCCCTATTATACAGCTTTAGGTGTGTTCACATTAGTGTGAATACAGCTAAAGCAAACACACAAACACTTTTTGCACCATCCCTTTAGAGTTCACAGCGTCCACCAGAGCAGCCTCTGGCTTGATGGAAATACTGAATCAAGGTGACAGAAAACATGTCACCACTCTATGAATGATGCAGTCCCTGCTGGGCCAATCAGTTACACAACTTTCACCTTGTGGTTATTTATTGTGTTGGGCAGAAATAACTGAAGAAGAATCTGTATTAACTCTAAGTACATTTAATTTACAGATTAAAAGGCCACAGAAACAAGCAGCGGCATATTCATAGGGTACAGGCGAGGCCAAGGGAATACAAGACTGCTTAGTGTGTGTTTTATTTGCTGTCATGGGATAAAACATAAAATAACCAAGAACTTTGTCAAAATGAATGTAACCATGTAATTAGAAACCACGGCTTCCCCCTAAACGTTGATGAAAATAAGATTTGCAAGTTGTATTTGTACCTCTTTGTCTGCTGGGGCCGCTTTGCATTACATAAAGCACCGCAGCAAATGTACCAGAAAGAACGTGAATATAAATAAAAACAGATGTCATCTGAGTCGTACCATGTTTATGGTTTTGCTCAAGTCCGTAGGAGCTACTGATGTAAATATCTGTGTGTGTTTCTGTGGCATTTATGGACGTATGTGCATGTGCAGTATCTGAGCGTGTGCAGATTTGTGTGCGTGCGTCCGTGCATGACTGAAGGATGTTGTGCATGGAGAGAAAAAAGTAGAATAGTAATGAGTTTGTGCTTGTGTGTGTTCACGTGCACGTTCACACGCAGTCGAGAGCTCATCGGGTGGTGTGTTTTATTTTTTTGTGTGGGAGTGAAGATGGGGGTGTGTGTGGAGCGGCTGCATCAGTATTCAGCAGTGGCTCCCTACGAGGAGTGTGTGGGAGGTGGGTAGGAAGGAGGGAGGGTGGTGGTGGTGGTGGTGATGGTGGGTGGGGCAGCCCTTCCTCAGAGCAGAACGGTGCGATGGGCTGGAACAAAGCGGCTCGACGGGGGGCTGCCGGATTGGCTCGTCCCGGCCAGGGCCCCTAGACCTGCCAAAACGAAAGGCACTGCACCAGCTCAGACAAGAGAATTAGCTGCTCTGTTTGTGTGTGCCTATGGCCCAGTTCAGACCTGGCATTTACATGCGTCTTGGGTGATCCGATCACAAGTGGACAGCTCTGAGTACAGGCGTAAGACGCATTGAGATCTGATCGCTCAGACCGCATTCGGAGGTGGTCTGGGCCGCATATAGCCACATTCTATTAACAGTGTGTACACGAATGTGTCCTGGGCCACTGACGTGTCGGTGTGTTTCTCACAAGAGAGGTGATCCACAACAGCTTGTGTAGCCGAGGGTTGCATTGCGCCTATACTTTGAAGGTAATAAAATAACGGCTAACGCTTTATTACTCCCACATTGTCAACAGCTGCGCATAACCGCTTCACATATTCCGTTCTGACCTTTCACAATAAAAGCCCTAGACATATACACTGCATCAAGAGGCAACTCAACAAAATGGCTTGATATATAGTTATGTCGGTATCGGGCCATCGGTAGACAGTAACCTTATGTTTTTAGATTCATAAAATGTCCCCGAATTCACAAATATGTTGGACATTATCACTGCTGTCTCCCGGCGGTTAAAAACAACAACGCATTTGGTCTTTTGCAACCAGAAGTGACAAGAGAGGGTGGCGCTAAGTACAACCGAACGTTGAGTAAGACATTTTCAGGCGACCAAAAAGGTTAAGTATAACTTTCATGAACTGAAAACACACTTGGTAGTTGTTCGTTGGCGGTCTTTGCGGTCTGTTTGAGTGCAACTTTTTGGCCCAGACAAAGGCGATGTAAGGCGACTCAACTAGTGGCCTTCGTCGCCGCTAGTTCTTTGATGTCGGGTCGGTGTGTCCCCAGTTTAAAGCCTCAACACACAGAGAGCACACTGCCTTTCTGGTGTCATTGAAATGAATGAGTGTTTTATTGACATTGTTTTGTTGTCTGTGTGAATGTGGCCTAAAATGTGCTTAAATTTCATTATAATGTAGCATAATATAAAGATTAGTTTGGTACTCGTACTCAAAATCAAATGGCCTGGATTGGAGCCAAGGGAAAAATTGGCTCTACCTTTTTAAACTAGGACTTTGTTGCGGGCGCCTCAGTTGAGCAGATGAAACAGAAGTTCCCTGGTGTCAGCCACATGCCGGCACTCCAGCTTTCTGCTTTCATTGTCCACTTATTTGTTGCGAACTTTGGGACTAATCTTCCTTTTCTGCCTCCATGTCTTCCCTCCTTCGCCGGCTGTTGTAAGTAATAACCTTGGTTTTTACAAGCAGGCATCAATCATCTGCACAACCGTACTGGGTGTAATCTTAAAGCCCCCCTTCTGCGAGGCTGGCTTTAATCTCAGCCATGGTCTCCAAACCCACAGCCCTGTCGGCCTCGCCACTTTCCCCACTCTTGACAAATTGCCCATTTCCCTTGGCTTTGCAATCTCGGCACTATTTTCCAGTGTGTGTTGTGTTACAGTATGCCTTCCCCCACCTTGTTTCTGCTATGTTTGTGTACATGCATACGTGCGTGTTTGTGGGTAACGTCTACGACATTTATGTGCATCTGTGTTTGCAGGGCAGTGTGCTTTAAGTGTCATGTTAGTGTGTGTTTTGTACCGCGCGCTTGGCTGGCCTTGCACAAGGGGGGGTCAAGACAGTTCTGCAGAGTGGGGAGGGAGGCCGAGCCATTGCCAAGCCTATGTTTGCAAGGGCACTTCACTCGAAGTGATAAAAGTAGAATAATCCCCTTTAAAGCGTCTTAACGAGGTCAAATCTGTTGGGCTGCAAGGGGGAGGTGTGTGTGTTTGTGTGTGTGTGTGTTGTGGGGATAACGCTGCAGAAATGGGGGTAAGCCTTGGCTTGGTTCGTGAGAGATAATAATCAAAATCAAATTCCTGGCCCAAACAGGATTAGGCTCTCCCTGCGCTCTAAAGCCCCTGTCCAGAGCGGCTGAAGACACAATCCTATTCCTCAGCCTCCTCTCATACACACACACACACACACACACACACACACACACACACACACACACACACACACATATATACACTAAACACACACACACACTGAGCAGCTAACATAGCAAGGCGCACTTGGCCCAGACAGAGTTGGCCGGTGAGAGCTTGGATGCGGGCCAGTTAGCCCTGTCCCTCTCTCAGATCACTGGGCACATACGCTTTAGTCCAAACACTAATCTGGGATATTTAGATGGAATTGTTTGGTCGGAGCTATTCTTAGATGGAGGATGTGATCTTGTTTGGTTGCTGGTGTATTAGCAAAAGGCTTAAGCCCTCAACGTCTGGCTCGGTGAATCATGTCATGATGGATTTTTGCTGAGAGGTTTGCCCACATGTTAAACACACACCCCACATGTTGTGTTCACCAATACACAGAGCCAGACATAATTATCCCCTTCAGTTGGGTGCATGCTACATGGAGACACTTATTTTAGAGGAAATGGGCCCAGAAAATGTGAATCTCTTTGGATTGCAGAGTTGTGTTGAATTACCCCGAATGTATTGCAATAATGCATCCCATCTAAACACCACTTTCTGTACCTGCTCTCAGCACTTTTCACTAAGGCATTTTTCTAAACCACACACGTACTGCACTCACATCAAGGCTTTAATTTACCCCTATCATTTCTAGGGATGCGCCGATCCGATACTCAGTATCGGTATGGGTCCGATACTGTCCAAAATCACTGGATTGGATATCAGAGGAAAAAGCCAAAGTATAATCCGGCACATACACTCTTCTAAGTTGGCGTTGCCAGTAGGCTTGCCACGGTAGTCTGTGTTACACGGTGATCGGGCATACATAGATTACATTACTTGCCCACCGTCCCCACCGTTGTTTTGCATTTTTTTTAAAGAAATAAAACCTATTTAGTTCTTTTTGGCGTATCAGCGGCGTCAATATATAGTCGGATGATGGACACTACAATCTGAAAGTGAAAGTGTCTGCTCCGTACGGAGTAGAAGGAGTCAGATTTCACACACACGGGACGAGAGAGAGTTGACGGACAAGACGATGGCAGAGGATTTGGTGTCAAAGTGAAAAGCAAAAGTGCCTATTTAGCAACATTTCAGATTTAAACCAAATGCTATAAGGGAACCATTATGTCAATGAGGCAATCGCCGTGTGTAGGATGGAGCAGTAAAAGCTGGTGTGCACAGAGCAGCAGCTCAAGGTGGAAACCTGCAGCCTCGCGGTGAAAGTTGGACTGGAGAGGTCAGACATACAGTCATCCGGTGGTAAAGGTCAAAGTAAGGTTTAATCGGTAACACCGGTGTTGTCACAAGTTTATCAACCGCTGGGAAGATTTCTTGACTGTGAAATTCCTAACCCGAATGCTTCGAAGCTTCGACCATTGCCATGGTAATTGAAAAAAAATTGTATTCGGGACAGCCCTAGTGTTGAATTACCCCGAATGTATTGCAGTAATGCATCCCATCTAAACACCACTTTCTGTACCTGCTCTCAGCACTTTTCACAAAGGCATTTTTCTGAACCACACACATACTGCACTCACATCTAGGCTTTAATTTACCCCTTTCATTTCTAAAGGCTAATGAATATTTTGCTTTCAACGGAAATACTTTCCCTTCTTCTCCGTCATTGCGTTATCTTTTGAATAATAATGCGTCTGTGTCTGAGATGGACAGAGAAGGCTCAAATGGCATCCATGGGACCGTTGCTATGGAGCAAACAAGACAGCCTGGCGTTGAGAAATAGGCCAACTGCTCGCCAGTGTAGATCTTCTGCATTCATTTAAAAGTGGGAGTGAGATAACATCCAGTCATTAGTGAGTGATTACAATGCCAAGGCCCCATCCCTGCCCCCCCAACACACACACACATATATACCACACGCAAACACACTCCAACTGAGATGTAAACAGTCAGGCAGTGCTCCAGGAAATACAATCCCCACACTGCCGCTACCCTCAGGCAGGATTTATACTGAGGAGGATGTTTTCCAGTGTATCCTGTTGTGTGTATTGTAATTGTGTGTGTGCTCTGCTTGTGTGTCCAAATGCTCTACTGGATATATGTACTGTATTCATGTATTGTTGGTGTGTCTAATCACTGTAGTGTGGTCTGTGTGTAAAGCCGAGCCCCCCCCCTGTAATCTCCATCCCTTCCCATCGCCTTTTGTCGACTGATCTATGGAGCAGAAACAGCCTTAGCCTGATTCTTATTTAAAATAGACATTATGTTTCACAGTAGATTTCACATGGATTGGACCAGATGATGAGGCCAGGAAGGGTGGGTGGGGGGTGACGACGAGTGGGCTTTGGGTTGGTGGGTGGGGGATGGGGGTGGGGCAGCAATTTCCTGAAACGATGAATCCCATTTATTCGCTGAAGACTGTCTCAATTGCCTCACCAGCGCACAAAGCTTTTTAATGCTTTAATTACGTCTCAAAGGAGCAGGGCAGAATCAAATTAGAGATTGTCCTACATTTAGGTGCTGTGCGTGTGCATGTGTGTTTGTGTGTGCACTATGCAAATTTTGCATGTGCGGGAGAGTGTGTGTGTGTGTGTGTGTGTGGGCTGTTGTATCCTTGTGTATGATTCATGGCAGTGAATATTTGTTCCTCTGGCAGCCAAGCATCATACATAGAGGCTTATCACACCCCGCACACAGATGCACACACACACCTATTCAATGTTAAGGCTCTCTGTTTTGCTCTAACACACGAATACTGTATCTTTCTCTGTCACATTCACACTGTCTCGGCTATTCCTCTGTAACGCAAACAAAAGAGTGCACACACACACACACACACACACACACACACACACACACGTAGCCTCTCTCTTGCACAAACACATTTTCACTCACACAGCGCGTAGGCACCTTTTTTTTGTCACAGCAGATGGCATGTGTCACAATATTACGGCAGTATTTCATTAACATTATGGGC
This sequence comes from Sebastes fasciatus, assembly GCF_043250625.1. NCBI lineage: Eukaryota > Metazoa > Chordata > Actinopteri > Perciformes > Sebastidae > Sebastes > Sebastes fasciatus. The sequence continues at coordinate 18,239,150 of NC_133799.1, forward strand.
ATCCATCTGTTGTGGGCTCTCGGGCCCCCATTGAGCACCTTGTTTTGGTCACTGACAGAGAGAGGGATAATAAACATTGTTAGCTGCATGGAGCCAGGAGAGGCCTGCATAGTCTGGTTGTGTAGTGGCAAAAGTATCAGGGCAGCTCTGTGAGAACCGTCCTTCAAACTCCTGCTCTTTGCTCGGATGTTTTATCCAGTATTTAGGCTGCTTTGTGATGACCTTGATTAATCATAGACTGCAACATATTTTACATCATTAGCAAAACAAAACAATCTCATATGACCGTTCTAATACTTCTACCAGCAGCTGCATGTGTTAAACACTAAGCAAGATTGTCGTGGTGGTGTTTTCTCCTTGGTTTTAGGAGCCCTGTGTTGGATGTGCTTTTTAATATCAAAACTATGGCTTAAATCAGTTCCCTTCCCGTCCTGTTAAGGCCCTGACACACCAAGCTGACGGTCGGCCGTCGGACAGTTTGGGGCCGACAGTGAGCATCTGTCAGCCTAGTTTTTGCGGTGTGTCCCACACCGTCAGCTCTAGTCTGCCCGTGTCAGAAGTTTTTTGGCCAATTCAGCATTTTGAATCGGCGGCGGAGCCCGTCGGTGAGAGAAATCACTCCGATTGGCTGTTCAGATTAAACAAATCAGTGCGCGAGAAGAGAAGGAGAAGTGAGAAAAGCAAGCAAACATGTAAGTCAAGAGGACACACACAAGGCTCTTCTAATTTTTCATCTTCATCTCATCTGATCATTCCAATACACAGATATTTTCACAGTGACATGGCCATCTGGAATGCAGCTAAGTGGTGAGTGAGAGTGGTGTGAAAATGGTCGGCAGACGCCGCTTTGTTTCATGCATGTTTCATAACCAGGGTTGGAAATTAGCACCAGCCACCAGCCAAATGCTGGTAAAATATGCAAGTGGCTGCTAGATTTGCTTTACTCACTAGCCAAAAGAACAATGGTAATCTATTGAGTGGCTGCTAGATTTTGGATTCCACCAGCCACAGTGGCAGGTGGACAAAAAAGTAAATTTCCAACACTGATCATAACAACGGCTTGTATATCCGCCGTCCTCGATCTTTCGGTCTTTGAATGCCGAATACAGACTAACGCCGCCTGCTGGTAGGGAGAGTTGTTTCTTGGCTGTAGTCTTTGCGGTGTGTTTGAGTACAACTTTTTGGCCAAGACAAAAGCGACGTGAGGCGACTCAACGGTCGGCCTTTGTTGCCACTAGTTCTTTGATGTCTTGTTGGTGTGTCTGGGGCTTAAGCAAGGTTGTGACTCGTGAGCTAGCGTGTACGTTAACATCACCTCCAGCCAAGCTTTAAAATTTTGCCAGCCATCTGCCAAATATGGCCACATTTGATCTGGCATCATAAAATACATCCTTATTGCTGTAGAGTTCTGATCTCTGTTAGAGATCTGTGAAACATTTCAAGTATAAGGTGAAGTGTGACTGTTATCTTGTTGCCCTAGGCAACCAGATGCCGACCACTGCCAACTACATTCTTTAGTCTGCTTGCAACCTTTACTCCCACATTAAAAAATGCCTTGTAGCTATTTCATTATATAACATATGTCTGACTATATACACAGGTTTACATCACTCCAGTTATCCATAATTAAAAACTTAGTAACCATTCTATCACCTTAGGCAAACAAAGCTGATGGCCCGGTATCCAATTGTAAAACTTATTGTTGGGCCCTGCTTAATTTAATGGTTTCTAGAACTCCTCACCAGGATATAAAGGCCTGTTAGCAACTTTAATGATGCCTATAAAGTAGGGATGGGCATTTTAAGTAATTATTAATTACTTGCAAAAAAAAAAAAAAAGGTGTGGTGTGCTGATCATCAGAACTGCGTGTCTGTAGCACAGCGGTCTTCAACTCACAGTTCTGAATGAAATGGCATGTGATGGTTACTTGTAGGGCTCTACAAAGTTTCATTCATAATGTTTACATTTGAATTATTATGATTAATAACTTACTTGCATGCAAACTTTCCATCTTCTCTCTCTCACACACTCACAGCGAGCGACGCAACACTCAGTCCTCAGTCCAAAAGTAAAAATGTATTGAAAAATAATTTCCAAAATTCACAGCATGTTTTTATCGAATGAAATATTCTGCTTCAATCCATATTTGTTGATATTTAAGGCCTTTAAGGGGGCGTGGCAAATAAACAACACGAAAATGCAAAAATAATTGCCTGCGAATATTATATGTGTAGGGCTTTTATTGTGAAAGGTAAGAACGGAAGGAGTGGATCTGGTCTGAGCTGCCTTTGTCGATGTTGAAAGGATTGAAAAAGTTTGGGGCGGCTGTGGCTCAGAGGGTAGAGCAGGTCGTCCAACAATCAGAAGGTCGGTGGTTCGATCCCCGGCTGTTCCAGTCATATGTCGATGTGTCCTTGAGCAAGACACTTAACCCCAAATTGCTCCCGAAGGCATAGCTATCGGTGTGTGAATGAGTATTTAGATTAGATCCTGATGGCCAAAGTTGTCACCTTGCATGGCAGCCTCTGTCATCAGTGTATGTGCCATCAGCTCGCAGAAGCCATCTCCTTCCACAAAGCTTAATAGGAGCATATCTACAGTCACCATTTCTGTGATGAGCTGGCTAACCTTCTCTGCCCTGGTAGCATCACAACAGTGTGTGCTAAGAGATTGCCTGTTGCCTGATTATCTGTTATCTGTCTCTGCTGTTTTTCTCCTTGTGGTTAATCATCAAAATAGTTGTTCTATGGTACGCAAGTTTACATTATGTAGCTTATACTGCACATATATATGGCTTTGTTTATTTATTTTTTTACAAAGCAAAAAGACAATTACTCGATACGTTGAGCAAATATTTCCGTCCAAATCGAGTACTCATGCTCATCCCTACTATAAAGATCACAACTATAACAAAGAGTTGTTGTTCAGGAGTTCCCACTTTCATGATATCAGTGATAAGATCCCCAGAAAACAAAGCCATCACTGCAGTGAGTTTACAAATAAACTCTTGACTGAAATTTGATCGGTTCAATTTTCTCATTCTAGCGGCACAACTCTAGGAATGGCAATGTCGGTCGGTCCGCCACTTTAGTCCAGACTGAAATTAAATTTAAAAGTTCTTGTCCTATCTTTTCTTGCTTTATTTTCCCTTGCCTTCCTCTGTCTGTCTTCTCTGTCTCCCTCTCTATTCCCTGTGGAACAGGATGTCCTACCTTGGGCTGTTGACCGAGAGAAACGTTGGTATTTTAAACGTTTGCATACTGCACTACACAGGGAGGAAATCGGATCTAGGGCAACAACTCTACCCTCAGGCACAGGGGGTAACCTGTAGGCACACCCACAAACACACACAGTGTTCAGAAACCAGTGCAGGGAACAGTTATTGCAGTGTGAGTTACATGGCTGCCTGTAGCTAAGTGCCTTGTGTTGACACAGGCTCTGTGTGGCACAGACCCATATATCCGAGCTGTTGTTTGCTGAGTTTGGTCCATGCCATACTGGCCGGAGAGATAATGGAAAAGGTTATTCTGCTTTACAGTCGGAGGCTCTGTCTCCGAGCAGCGGCTTGGTTTGTGTGGATTGGGGGTTTCTGTGTGTGGCGGCAGCATGATAATGTCAGCACTTCTCATGACATTTGAAAGTGTAATGGCTGAGGTCACTGGGCTTGTCACTGTTTTGCGGGACTGTGTGTTTTTTTTTTTTTAACCGTCTAGTCTTTCTTTCTTTTCCAACCTTAATGCTTCTTTTGACATAATCTAAATGTTCAAATTCAATGTCCAAACTGATATAATACCATGAGTATACGTGTTTACCCCAGGAGGCTTTACAAAGAAGTCATCCCCAGCCCTTAACCATGTTAGAGCCAAGCGCTGCCTACTGAGCCACAAAGCAAAAACTAATTCAGCCTTTGAAGCAGGCAGGTTCATTCCTACAACCTGAAGCAATCCTGTTGCTTAGCATATTCCCTGGCCATGGTTCTGTGAATGCGAAGCAGCCTATTTGTAGTTAAAAATGAAGCTGAGCGGCATGCCGTGGGGAGCAGGGTACAAAGCGACAGGTCATTCCTAACAGCGGCGGGCTAGCTTCCCGTAAGTGCTGCAATCAGATTTCTGATGGTTTTTTATGCCTGCTCGATCTTAGTGGGAAAATGTCGATTTTTTTTTTTTCTTTCCCCACATGACCCATTATGCAGCCTGCTGAGAAATAATGAGATTTTGTCCCTATTTGGGTTTGATGCTTGCTGTGCTCTAACACACAACCAGGCCATCCACGGCTGCCTGGGGAATGTAGTGTGGACAGAATTACAATAAGGGCTAATAGCAACGTCCACGCTAGGTGGAAGAGTGTAGCTTGCTGTGTGAGGCCCAAAAGAAGTGGTTTTGACATGACATGGGTGTCATTTGGTGCACAGTTTTATCCATTGTGCCTTTCAGTGAACATTCATAGTATGGCAGGCCAAATTATGACATGAACCATGAACCCTCACTAGGCTAGTGCTAGGTTACACAGGACACCATGGCAATCATTACCAAAATAGTCTGGTTTAATGTCTAATGAATATCCAAACAGTTTTCTTGATTATTTAAAAATAGTCACTAAAATATCAGGAAATTGTGAAAATATCAATTGTGAAGAGACCAAGATAGCAACCAACAGTCCAAAACCAAAATATATTAGATTTACTACAATATAAAACGAAGAAAAGCAGCAAATCCTTACGTTGGAGAGGCTGGAACCAGCAATGTTTTACAATGTTTGCTTCAAAAGTGACTCAAACTATATCAAAATTGTTGCAGATTGGCTAATGCGTTAACCAACTAATCGTTTAATCTCTTTATCAACTAGGGCTGGGTATCGGTGCCCAGATCTAGAAAAAGATGACTGTTTTGCTCGCAGCCAATGAGCGGGAGCGTTCTTCGATTTAATGCAACGTGTGATTGGCCCACTAACGCAGCAGCTACAACCCATACAGTCAGGATTGCCTACCTGCACACGGCTCTGAACACAGAGATGTCTGAGCCGACGGCTAGCAGCTAATGGTGCTAATGGTGCTTATAGCGCTAACATCGGCAACAGTGCTGACAGAGCTAACACCTTGCCCCGTTTGGCTTGGCTGTGTGACGTATCCCCATTTCTACGACACACCGGGGGATCATCTCATTTCTCAGTTTGTACATCCTCGATTCCTTTCCTCGCCTCCTCTCCTCGCATCTTAGTCCCACCTGAGATGTGAGCGCAGGAGGCAAAGAAGAGACACCAAGAGAGAGGAGTCGAGGCAGCAGGCATTTAACAAAATGAGGCATCCGTCATTTTAAAGCGACGTCAATTAAATATGACGTGTGGGCACAGCTGCATCATCTATCCATTGTTTTATTATAGCCGACCGCTGTATTTTATGATCTGTCAGATGAGCATTACAGTGTTCATGACAACTTGTATACATCGATTTACTTTCAATTGAGTTCACAACGTTTGTATATTCCAGTTGCGTGTCGCTCTTTTATGCGTCATGGGTGCCAAAACAACTTCTGCAAAGGACACACCTGTGCATCTTTGCTCATAGCTCCTCCGGCAAACCACAAAACAGAAATGAGAAGAGCGGCAGGTGTGGCATTTGGTGCAGACATCCTTGTCACGATGTGATGACAAATCTACTTGTTCTAGTTGTTGGAAAGAAAACTATAATCTTTGTGTGCATTGTTTCTTTTAATGTATGTTTATTTTGTTACTTGCATTAATGTGGTAAAGTACCTTAACTTATTTTTAATGGTAAAATGTTTGAATTGACTTTCAACATAATATACTTAATATCGCATATGTATTTTATCCATATCACCTAGCCCTACTCCACTAATGCTTAACAACAAGCACGTCTACAAGTGAACAGTTGAGTGTGATGACACAACGTGGCAAAGAGAAGGATGACGTCAATGTGTGAATTTAAGAGACTTTTTATTTGGACCTAAATCTTTTCAACACCTCGACACGTTCTCAACCAAGTTCCCTATAATAATATTTATAAATGTGTGTTACCATCATTATTTATACTAGCAAGATTTACTCTAGCGTGAGCACATAGGTTTATGTATCGTCACTCAAATTGAATGTTGGAATAACAATAAGGAACGCTGGAATAATAACACACATTGGATTATAACTTTGACTCAGTCATGTGTCATCAATCAATAGGCTGTTATGGCTCACAACATATGCTTTTGTTCATAATGGCCGTGTGCGCAATAACTCTTCAGGTTGCCTCTGTACTGTAAAGACGCTGCCGGAGCCAGACCAAGGACAGAGGGAGTCTGGGTTATGTCTATAGAAGGTTAAATAGGGGTGTGTCGACATCCATTTATGGCTAATTGTGTCTGTGTGGGGGTTAGGCACATCATTTTACAGTGATTGAGATATATAACAGAACAGTGCATATGCAGCAGTTTATAAATCTGGCAGAAACGATGCATGTTTCTGCTTTTGTGCATGTAGTTTTAGTCTTGAATCTGCACATGGGTTTTATGCATTTGGCCCCCTGTGTGTGGAAACATACTTGGCAAACAGTAATATCGTACCCGTCGGACTGTATCAAATTGAAAACTGCTTGATTTCTTGTTCATGTTTTTAATTATTTCTCTCACTCTGCTCTCTTTCTCATCTTTCTTTTACTTTTCACTCGTTTTTTTAACTTTTTCTCCTCTTGTGTTTTTCTCTTTGGCAGGCTTCATCGCAGCAGCTGAAATTCACAACCTCTGACTCCTGTGACAGGATCAAGGATGAGTTCCAGTTCCTCCAAGCACAATACCACAGGTGCAAACAGAAACACTTGCACATGCACACAGACACACAAACACACAAACACAAAGCAGCTCTTTGAAATGAGGAGCATATCTCCAGGCTATACACGTATCACTTAGTGTTTTTCTTTATTGCACACATTCTTGTAACAGTAGCCACAATGTTAAACTGCAGAATTGAGCTGCAATATCGCTGCCACATCTTGGCCAGAAATTGGTTTTAATGTGAATGTATGGCCTTTTTCAACACTTAATTTCACATAATGTTGTCACATACTCTTGGAAACTAGCCCACTTTTTATTTTACAGGTCTTTCCTAGGAAGTTCCCTAGAAAGAAATCTATAGTCTGACACTAATTATAGGTCAAAAAGAGACAGTGTTCAGTTGGTACACTTCCAATTAATAAATTCCTATTAGATGCTAAGCTACTGTAAGTTTTAGTCGGTGCACAGCAGATCAGATGAACTGCAAAAATGTATATTTTGTCTACAGGCAAGCAAAAAATTCAACATGTATGAGGTATGAATGAATATTTACTTAGATTTAAATTAGGGGTGTCATGAAAATTGTATCGAATCCCCACGATTCGATACGATTTTCAATTTTTGATTTAAACATGCCATTGTTAGACAACGAAGTCTTGATTCGTAAAGATCAGCAGATCATTGGTTTTATACCTTGACAACTGTCATTTACACTTTCTAATTGTTGTTTCAAAAGAGAACTGAACTCCCGTTTCAAAAATTAGAATACCATGGTCTACAATATCAGTATCTGTGTGACCCACCTCAGTACATAATTATTACAAAAGTGCCCTGAGTATTGTAGCGACAGGGACTTCCCACATTTCCCATCATGTCTGCCTAGTCCCGAGTGCTGGAGTGAGTAGTTGAAGTTGTGCTGCTTTATTTTCCAAAATGCAAATGTTACTTTTGTTAGTGTTTGTAATGTAAATAACAACCCTAAAATAAAGCTTTAAAGAAGAACGGAGCTGGAGCTTGAGGGACTTAGTCGTCAATTGTGATAAAATGAAGACGTCTGTCTTTGTTTCACTATTCCTCAACTCTGCCATCACATTGCACATTGAGGCAACATCCTTTATTGACTCATACCTAAATCAATCTCGTTTACCCTCGACCATTGATCTCCCTTTGCTGCTTAAATACCGCTACAGTGCCAGAAGTCTGAGGCACTTCCAAAGTGCCTGGTTCGACCTCAACTGATCTGTTTGATAGCAGTTATAAAGAGGGGGGACGCCACGGGGTCTGCATCGCAGCGAGAGATCCTCTCTTTGTGAGAGTGGAGTCTTTGAAGCCCGCCTTCCTTCCTGAGGAGGTTGGTTTGTTCCTCTGTACCGGTTCTCCCCAGAACCTTCCAGAGGCTTGCCTCTGCTGCTTACAGAGACAGGCGAAGGCAGATGAAAGCCTGACAAATTGTGTGCAAAATCCCTGCTCTGGTCTGATCGCTCTTGTTTGCGGAGGATTCTGAAGCAACAATAACACCCGGCGCGTCTTTTTCCTCGCCTTTTGGTTTTTGTAATTCCCACAACGGTGAGCAGCACCGTTTAACCCTCTTCAGAGAGCCGGGGCGCAGTTGAAAGAATACCTTTTTTGTCTGAGCATACAGAACATGCATACAGTGCCTATTGACTCTGGAGGGGGGCTGGGATGGGGCGGGGGGCTCGGGAGCCACAGACGAGGCTTTGTAGCGCTTTGCTGCTGCGCCGTGCTTGTCTGTTACTGAAGCCTTTTAAAAGGCAAATGTACCGCAGGCGTTCCCCCGGGTATAGTAGCAAGCATTGTAGCTGTCGCTGTCTTCCTCTTCCCACCCCCCTCCTCCTCTCCCACCTCTCCTCCCCTCCCATCGTTCACATGCATAAATAGATCAGGGAATACATAAATCAAAATAAAGATGACAGCAGGAGCGATTTAGAGACGGAAGAATCGGCAATAAAACTCCATCAAAGTGTCGTTTGAGAGCAGCGGTGCAGGCCCGGGGGCTGCTGAGCACCAATCAGAGGAGGCACAAAGCCAATCCCAGGTAGGCTGGCAGCGGGGAGGCCTGTCGTCATGACAACCCACCACACAGCTTACGCATGTACACAGGGATAGCAGGAAGGGTTTTATGTAGGAGGGAAGGGGAGCGTTTTGGGTAAGTGGAGGCTGATCATGCAACACACAAGAATATGTGGCAGAATGAAACTGCCCCTACAAAGAAGCCTTCCCCCCATTACTGCTGATCAGGTTGGATATCTGTTGCGTGCCATGGCGTAAGACTGACTGTGTTCCCATCATTTACTGTGTATAAAGATGCACGACATGACAACTCCCCAAAAGAAAAGCCAAACCATCTTGATCGTGCCCTGGTGGCTGGCTGCTGTATAGGTCATAAATCCCGCCCCCTCTATGTTGCCTTTTACGTATCTTAAAAAAGGCAGTTGCTAACAAGTGGCTAAATGAGACTACTAAGCGTCATCACGCTGACCCGTCCGCCTTTACAGCCTTGTTGTGTATACTCGCACTCATGTGACCGTGGTGTAGTTTGTTAATAGCCTAACGTTAGCTTTTACTTATGGCGATTGCATTCGCACCTCAAAAATCATAAAAGTGGTGTTCATTTGTCAAGATTATCTTGCTGAACAAAACATACAAGTATCATAAACGGTTGTTTGCCACAGAGCTTATTTTCTGCAATAATCCAAAACCCAATTGAGAAATCCCATTGGGATTTTGTCGAGGGAACTAGGGCGACGCTAACTTCCGGGTTGGCCTACAATAATACGCCATCCCTGCACCCTTCTATTCATCACAGCAGTACCATCTTAAAAACAATGACGTCACCACTTTAAAAAAAAGTCTCTGGTGTAATACTGTTTGGCAGAATAATTACATCTTGACTTGAGATTATTAAAAACTTTTTTACTTTAATGTGCCGCAATTAAAGATAATTTCAAATAAGGATAATACCACATGAGGCCATTGCTGGTCCTCATTCAATTTCAGAAGGAATAAAAACAACTCCTGAGACTTCAGTGAAGGTAATTGATCACAGCGAATGAGTAACTGACAGTCGCAAAATCCAGGACACATCAGGATGCTGTTATTAGGCTATTAACTTTTACATTGGGAAAGAGCTTCTCTGTATTCTGTGTCCTGAATAATGAGTGTTTTTGGGAGCACCATGAGAGCAGACAGATTCTGGGTCATTACAGGATTCCCGTGTGCTCTTTTTCTGAATAAATATTTCAAGCAATAGTTTCTAAACTGGGTGGCATGGTGGGACTATCAACATGCAGCAAGTAGGTCCTACACCCTTTTCATGTGTTTTCTGAATGGAGTTTGGAGGGATTCCTGGATTTTTGATAACTTGTCCCACGAATGTGTTTGTGTTGTGTTAGCCCACAACATGTCCCCAATACATGCTGAATAGGCTCCGGTTCCTCTGTGGGGATAGAAAATAGATGGATTCATTATTTCAGTGTGCACTGAAGAACAAAGAAGGGTAACACTTTATAATAACCATCATTTATAAATGGTAAAGTGATAGTTACTTAAACTTTGTTAATAGTTATTTTACTGTTAACAATGAAATGATAATTAATAATATTTACTAATTATTAGTAATGCTATAATTTGTTATTTTAACAGTTTATTGTTGCACACCTTAAAGAAATTGTTTGTAAAACGTATATAAACATTACATAGATATTTCTAACACTTTGTTAATGGTTAATAATTGGTTTGTAAACATCAATGTTGCAGCTGATGATTATAATACCTTGTTAAATGGTTAATAAATTCTTTGTAAAGCATCTATAAACATTATTTAGATAGTTAATACTTGGTCAATGGTTAATAATTGGTTTCTGGTCCATCTATGTATGTAATGGTTATAGATGTTTTACAAATGATTTCTTAAAAGTTTACAAATCATTTGGTAATTATTAACAAATACTTAATATATTAGTGTGTACAACAATAAACTGTTAATAAATACTTTACTAATCTAAACAGAATGTGATTATCGTCTCTTATCCGCTACAATATTGAATTTATAAACTCAATTATTTCATATTACACAAACTAATAATAAAATAACAATTAGTAAACATGAATTATCATTTCGTTGTTTATTAACAGTAAAATAACCAATAACTAAGTTTATTTATTAAATTTACCATTTATAAATGATGGTTATTATGAAGTGCTACCAAAATAAGATATTAATCATATATGTTTCAGTGTCATAATGTCCATCAATGAATAAGGATGAACACTCAACCAAACCTGAAGTTAAAGCCGCAGCTGCTGCGATAATTATAGAAGAAGCACAATACTGTGTGTATGCGTGAGCTCACATTATTGGCCCCGTGTAACACCGTGTTCAGTCTGCCAGTTAAGACTAACAGCGATGAAGATTCAGCCAGCGCTCGCTGTAATCGAGCTGTCATTCCTGCAGACAGCTGAGAAGAACATCCCAGCATAAATATACACACCATCAAACAGGTTTCAGACTTATCCTAAATCTGAAACTATCCACCGTGTGCCTGCGCATATCTTTATTTGATCTGAGTCTTATCCTGTCCTCACATCGGATGATGCCTTCTGAGACTGGCATGTCGTAACCGGCTGCTTCAGTCAAAAAGGCATCGAGGGGATTTTTTTTTTTCCCTCTTGTCTTTTTCATTCGACGATCAGGGTGACTTGTTGACGCGTCCTCCTTTGTCCTGTCGCCTCGCGTGACATCAACGCTGACATGATTACAGCTAATGGCTGTCACAGGGACTGGGTCGCAGGAAACGCTCCCAACACTATATTTAGACTTTTTACTTCGCTGCCTCTTCTCTGATTTTAGAAAGCAGACATTTGGGCTAGACACCATCTCTGGAGTTCAGTTTGACCTCCTGTCAATCGACACCTTGTCAAGCTCGGTGAAAACGCCGCCACTGTGACTAGTAAAGGAGAGGATGATGACGGCGGTAATGATGATGATGGAGGCAGTGATGGTGATAAAGATGGTAATGGTAGTCGAGATGATGACCGTGGAGGTGGTGCTGATGGTGATGAAGGTGGGAGGCAGTGATGAGGGTTGAAGTGATGATGAAAGTGATGACAGTGCCGTCGGTGATGATGATGATGAAGGGGGCAGGAGTCACCTGGTGTCAGCACTTTAGAGGGAAGACTGTCGAGCTGACTAACAAGGTCTGACTCTCCTCTCCCTCTCTCCCCAGTTTGAAGCTCGAGTGTGACAAGTTGGCCAGTGAGAAGTCGGAGATGCAGCGCCATTATATCATGGTGAGTGAAGCTGTGTGTGTGTGTGTTGTGCACTAGAGATGATGGTTTGTGTCCTTTTGCCACAGTGTAATATTTGATTCTTGCATAAAGAGGTTTATATGCAAAGAAATGATTTACTGTTCTTGTGTTTTCACCCTCTCTGTTAATCAGTACTTTATTTCCTTCTACCCTCAACCACCTTCCTTTTGCAGTGCAATTGTTCTCTTATGTCTCTTTTTGTGCTGCTCATTTTAAAATGTCTCTCTTAAAAGGTCATTCTGGTTTATTACAACTTGGATCTTATTTTCGTAGCTTTGGCCATCCATTCATGTACCGACAAAAATTGTACACAATAATCTATTTTCCAAGGGCACCGTTGCTGCATCCTGTGCTTAACGCTGCCCAAGACTATAGAGTATACCGATGGACCCCATGAGACCTTAGTTCAGAAAAAAATATGTACAGCAGTCAAGAGTTGAGTTGATCTCGCTTGAATTGCACCATGAATCACACATATGATGTTTGTCAATTTAAAACATAATTTTGCAAGTATTGCAGTAGTAGCATCATTTGATTTGTATGAAACCGCTCAGTGAACTACATCTCTCGTCTCGCACGACATATGTCACCAACACTAGCTAGCTAGCTAACTTAGCTATGTTCCAAGCACAAATGAGACGTTATCCTACCTGATGTGTTTCATCCAGCGACTCCTGGTCTTTTTATCAGCCGGGAAGCGAAAGAACAAGCGAGACCTGTTGCTGTTGTGAGTGCATCCCAGTACGAAACACACAGGCATCGTAGTTTCAGAGAGAGAGATGTCACTTACGTGACTTTTGGGTGTGTAGTTTTTCTAATTACGTATTTTCACACTCTGATACTTCAGCAGTTTTATAACAAACTGCCACTTTCTTGACTTGCAAATTTTTGTTTTAAATTGACAAACATCACATGTGATTCATGTGGAGCCAGACCTTTCTCTAGGGCTGACAGAGCGCTGTTTAGGTCTTGCTAGGTGAGACTAATAGGGGTCAGAATCTTACAATTCAATTATGATTCTTGGTGTCACAATTCTCAATTCGAAGTTAATTCAACAAATAGAAAAGAGGGCACTCTTGCTTCAGTTCACTGTGTGCTAAACCATTCACAGCTGGCCTTGTCACCGTCTGACCGAACAGACAAAGCAGAGAAAAGTCTGTACACAGCTTTTTTATTTGAAAAAGTTCATAATAATTTGAAAGTATGTTACAGTCTTCTCCCTTAATATGAATAGTGAAATGAAAGTGTAATTAACTGACAACCACATCCGCCGCCTGGAATGACTTGCTTCTTTTGTAGAAACAGACGTTTATCTATGTGTTATGGTGTGAGAGTGCTCCACTGTGCTGTTACTAACGTTATAACTCCAGCAGCAGAGAACATCCTCTGTGTACCAAGGGAACCCATCGTCATGGAGCAGCATCGAGCGGGCTTGGCAGTTGCCTTAATTGAAGGACTCTAGTGTCTGAAAGCTGCACTATGGTCTCGCAAAAGTTTATGTTGCGACTGTCCAGCCAAGAAAAACGACAGCATCTGTTGTTTTGTCACAAATGCCCTAAAATTACTTTTGTTTACGTTCAAATGACAAAGGCCTCTAGCAGCCATAGGAATGATGACTTTTGTCCATCGGGAACAAAGACGGTGATGTTATTATAGAGCCACAAAGTCCACAGAGGGAAGAGGTCGGGGTGGATGGGTGGCTCGGCGAACAAAATGGGACTTTGCCACAGGAGACTGACGATCACTTCCTGTTTTTTACTCCACAGCGTTGTGTCAGCGCTAAAGAAAGGTCTGGCTTCACACATTATCACTCTGCTCTGCCGCGATTCTTTAAACCAATCACAATCGCGGCACTAAACCTAGGATGCTAAATTACGAATTAGGGCTGGACAATATGACGATATAAAAATGTCTATCATATATATTTTTTTATATCGCGATATAGACTAGGCCTGTATTTAATTTTTTTTTCTCTATAATTTCACTTAAGTGTTACGTTCATTTTGCACTCAAGTTCTTAAAATGAGAAAATAGTACTTTTCATTTGTCAAGTATTTAATTCACACAGGAGTATACAAAAATAAGCTTTACCATGTGGTTATGTCTTATAGACTATTTATGTATTTATTTGTTGAATTACCAGAAAACATGCTATATAGTGATATATATTTTTATCGAGATATGAAATGACCTATATCGTGATAGAAGATTTTGTCCATATCGCCCAACCCTATTACGAATCCTGCTATGGTAAAAGGGCATGACCCGCCCTGCTCTGATTGGCTAGTACTCGTTGCCTTCGCTGGTTGAGTTGGTTAGGTTTAGGCATGAGGAGTGAGATTTTGTGGTTGAATCTTACCAAACCTAACCTCAACCAAAGTGTTGTTTAATAAAACTGAATTATTTTTCCAACAGAGATGTATATGTTCTCGTTTGATTTAGAGGACTTGTTGGTTCTACCTTTTTATGTTCCGTCAACATAGCAAGGAGAAACTAAAGTAATAAACCAATTTTTGGAGCGTGTGAGATGATTCAGAATTATTGAAGATGAGAATCTTGTGTGTTGCCTTGTTGGACTTGTTTTTAGTGAAGTTGCTGCTCTGATATCTCAACAATTAACTTGGTTAAGACAATTTATGTCTCTTGATTTTTGCAATTCTTTTATTTTTAATTAAATTTTCTCTTACTATGTTTATGTTATGCATTAATAAACCAAAGCAAATTTCCGTATATGTGAAATAGGGCTGTCAACGAATATTCTAAATTCAAATCTATATTTGAATAGTAAAAAAAAAAAAAAGATATTCAAATATGAAAAATAGTGTTCAATTGTGAAAAAAAGCAGACTAAGGGAGTCACACAACGTCACTTTCATTAATTGAAAATGAAATGTTGGGTCAAGGTGAACAAGGAATAATTCAGCAACAACTGTAACGATGGCAACTCTGCCGAAGAGGGAGTGACACCGTGTCCTAACAGCAAGCGGACGTCCGATATTTGAATAGTTCGTTGTTTTTGTAGAACGAATATTCAAACGTCAACTTGGCCAATTTTGACAGCCCTGATATGAAATCCTACTTCACAATAAACAGGATTCTGAATCTGACGATGATATCATAACCAACGTTGGCCAAAGCTACAAAAATAAGACTAGAGTTGCGTTAAATGGGAATTGGCCTTGCTTATGCACTCCCTTTTTGTTTGTCTAGGGACTGTATGTATGCTCTCTCTCCCCAACCCCCTTCATTTCCTCTTTCCCCCATCTCGCTCCACACATACACATTCACACACAAACATGCATACACACACACACACACACACACACAGATGTGCTCGCCCGCTCTCTGCTCCACCTCAGGGCTAATCTCATTGTTGCTGGCCGTGGCTGTGTTGCCGTCTGATGTTTTGCCTCTAATTGATCCTCTGACTGGCTTTAATCTCATCTAATCTGTGCCGCCGCACTGCTCTCTCCACCATCAGCCAGCCAGCCAGCCAGCCAGTAGGCACACACAATGCACACACTCTCACACACACTTCCTCTCTGTGTGTTTCAGGCAGGTGTGAGTGCATACTATCTCACACACACGCACATACACTCATTGTCGGCCTGATAGCAGCCGTACACACACACACATAAACGCACACATTCGGACAGGAAAGCACAATCATGCAAACGGATGTAATGAAAAAATTATGACACAAATTTTTCTAACTAATTGAGCATTTACGTAGTTTGCAGAAACCCAGTTCCCCCAAGTTGCCATGATTTCTTTGATAGTCGGGTAAATGTCCGGCAGGATGTGTGCTCGCCTACAGGCTGATATTATCTCCAAGGAAAGGGTTTTCATCATGGTTTGGTATTTGTATTGATCAGTTTGTAGTGTACCAGAAAGTGCACTGCAGCTTGCAGCAGTTTTTTCTATCACTGCTAGCCATAGTATATTTTATTTTTGTTGTTTTTTAAGAACACTGCTTTGCTTCCAGCTCACTCTGTGACCTAACGGGTGCATGTGCCAAAACCAAACACAGAGAGAAACCAGACAAAACCGCATTCGTGCAAAGAGTAATTGAAAGGATGACGGGGAAGTTCAGTTCTGTCAGTCTGTTTTTCTGTTCTGTGTAAGAATCAGTCTCTTAAATGTTGCAGCACCACTTCGTAATGCGTATGTTATAAGCCCTTGCTCATTCATCAAAATTCAGTATTCAAAATAATCTATGACAATATGACCAAATTCCAAATTCACTGTGTATAAGCACAACGGTCCATGCTGCAGACTCCAGTAGGGTGCTTGAGGGCTGAGTATTGGTACTCGATACCTTGTAAGAACCCAGTACCTAGTAGTATTGAAACTTCTCCAGTTAAACGATACTTGCAGTCGATCCTTTTTGTGCCAAGAAAAAAAATAATCTAGAAAAAATAACTTATTTCTGTGGTTTTGCAAGTAAGCGATCACCGTAAGTGTTCTTCGATTTAATGCGACGTGTGATTGGCCCAGCTACAATCCATACAGTCGGGATTGTCTGCACACAGCTCTGAACACTGAGCCGGCAGCTAGCAGCTAACAGGGCAAACAATGACAATAGTGTGGACAGAGCTAACGATTTTAACCTGGCGTGGAACCGGAGGGTGAGTGTTATGCTTCTCTCGTCTCGCCACCGTGGGTCTGGGGACACCGTTGCCACTGTATGAGCGCTGTGCAGTGCGGTGGCGTTTAGCTAGCCAGTGGGACACACTGAGCTTCCATTCACATGATGGGTATCGAATGAAGTATTGGTATTGGTGTCACTGTAAGGGTACTGGTATTGGTACTGTCATTTTATAAACGATACCCAGCCCTAGGTGTCTTCGTAAACCACTCGGTCACTCTGATCTATTACCTGTCTTTTTGCCTAATCAATAAACTTGCCAATTGTTCTCTTCTTTAACATAAAGTGGAATAGAGCTAAACAAATAATCGTGGAACCAAACCATCTGAGAACTATTGTGTGGAAGCACTTTGGTTTTGAAACCACAGATATAAAAAATGAACGGGCGGTCTAGTAGGACTGGGGAATATGGAGAAAATCAAATGTCACAATATTTTTGACCAAATACCTCAATATCGATATTGTAACGATATTGTAGGGTTGACTATTGGTGCTTTCACAAAACATTTACACAATGAGATTTTTGATAAATAATCATCAGTAATGTGGATATAATGAGTAAGTGGGTAAATAATAGAACAGTCTGGTAAGTTCAGAAAATTACATGACTTTACTGTAATGCAGCCTTAAAAATCAGGAAAAGACAACAATTATGCCATACCACAATATCCAAAATCTGAGATGATATCTATTTTCATATCACAATATCGATATAATATCGATATATTGCCCAGCCCTACGGTCTAGCAGCAATCTAACAGCAGCATAAATTACATTTATATAACCACAATAACAAAATCAAATGTTTTGAGGTGATGACGTCATAAAATATGACGACAGCCTTCATTCAAAAACCTCAATAGAAGCTTTGAGTGTAAAAATGAAATGACATTCGGTACAGCCCTACTGTCTGCTGCTTTTTAAAAACTCAGCTGCCTGCAGGACAGAAAAACTGAAGTCACCTGTAATGTTGTCACACAGTGAGGCAGCGGAGGCAACACGAACGAATGAAACAATTCTGCAGCGTATTTTACGATTAAGCCATGTACGCTGCGGTTGTTCAAACAAAAGATATTTTCCTCTGAAATACAAAGGGATTTTCCTGAGTCGAAACCGGCTCAAAATGTTGCGATTAAATTGAATGCAATATGGCTTCTTCCTCCTCCTTCACTCACAAACTCCTTATGCACATGCACGCACGAACACACCATGCACAAACACGCACACACTTTCAATCGCACTTCCACTCCATCAGTGGCAGGCCCGGCCTTGTATCCCCACAACGACCGCCCCCTCCCCCACTCCTTCTCTAATAGCATATCAGGTTGCCCCACTCCCCCGGCCAGCGGCAGCACCTCCATTTCCCCAGCGCTGTAATTACTTTAGGGAGCTTCCGCGTGGGCGCGAGCAGCTACAGAGAAAAAGAGTGTGTGTGTTTAGTGTTTCTATGCATGTGTGTGCACGTGCATTCACATACAAAATAGTGTGAGATTGAACAGAAAACAACGGTGGCGTGTGCGTGTGCGTAAGAGCAAACGAGTGACAGAAATGAGTGTGTGTGTGCGTGCGTGCATGTGTGTGTCCACATTTCAGTGTGAGAGATGTGTGTGTTGTTTGTTTTCCAGTGACAGAGCCAGTCCCCCCTGCAGACAGAGTGGGTGATTAACAGGGTTGACGCCTAGAGGGTGGCCCTCTCATTAACACTGAACTCACACACACACACACACACACACACACACACACACACACAGAGGCTCTTTCTCTACTCTTGCCTTTTCTCTCTCAGTTCCTTTTCCTATTTGTAGCCGTGTGTCTTCTCTTCTCTTTTTATTTGTGCATGCAGGTGTGTTTGTGAGCGGGAATACTTTAGTCTTTAAGATGTCATAGATTATAGTAGGGCTGCCCGCTCTTGCTTTATAGTCGACTAATTGGTTGTTTTGGTTTTAGTCGACAAAGATTTCTTTAGTCGTTTAGTTGTTTATTATGCTTTTTTAATGCTGAATGACTTATTTCCAAGAAACTTATTACTTACTCATCTCTGGTAAACACAAGATCTAAAGTGGTGCTTTTGTGTGATTCTTTGTGGAGAAACTCAGTTTCACAGATCTGTCGATAAAATCAAATAATCGATTAGCCAGCAAAATCTTATGACTGTTAGTCGATAAGAATTTATTTGGTCGAGGACAGCCCTATTAGGTTGAGAGTCTACATTGTGTTGAAAGTAGTGTCAAAGTTGACGCGTTCATGCAAATTTGTTTTAACGCCACTAATTTCTCTAACGCGTTAATGCAACCTGTGCTTTTTTAAGTTGTAGCGGGCTACATGAAATTAAAAAACCTAAGGAATCCATCGGTACCAACCATGTCATACTAGCTTGTTGTGAAGGAGGTTAAATAACACTCCAAACTTAGGCTAAATTTTGGCGAGGAAAACCTGGCATGGCCATTTTCGGAGGGGACCCTTGACCTCTGACCTCAAGATATGTGAATGAAATGGGTTATATGGGTTACCACGAGTCTCCCCTTTACAGACATGCCCACTTTATGATAATCACATGCAGTTTGGGTCACGTCATAGTCAAGTCAGCACACTGACACACTGACAGCTGTTGTTGCCTTTTGGGCTTGAGTTTGCCATGTTATGATTTGAGCATGTTTTTATGCTAAATGCAGTACCTGTGAGGGTTTCTGGACAATATCTGTAATTGTTTTGTGTTATTAATTGATTTCCAATGATAAATATACACATATCCTTTATTTTACATTTGTAAAAAATTACATTTGCATAAAGCAAGCATATTTGCCCACTCCAATGTTGATAAGAATATTAAATACTTGCGAAATCTCGCTTTAAGGTACATTTTGAATGGATAAAAAAATGAGTGCTTAATCGTGATTAATCCCTAATTCATAACTATGTTTTCATTAGTGTATAATCGTTGTGTTTCGTTCCCTTTAAGGTTTTTTATGTTATCTGAAGGCCACCGTAGTTCTCTGACACGCTTGTGAAACTGCGGTTATGTGAGCAGCAGAGTGCAAATCTGTGTTACCGCCAGCTACCAGCTGACTTCCGTTGCTCCTAAAGTAGCGTTGTAAGGATCGCCTCTGAGCGAGGCAAAAGGCGTTACCATGGTTTTGCACTCGGTGGCTCACGTTAGCACAGTCTTGGAAAGAGAGGAGTGAGCGGAGGGTTACTCAGTTGGTTACAATCTGCAACCAATCTGCATCATCATCATCATCATGTGCTGAAGATTGTCTGGGAGCAGTTATTTGATGCCTGTATTGTTATAACTTTTTCTTTTTGTCTTCCTCTCTCTTCCTCTCCAGTACTATGAGATGTCCTACGGGCTCAATATTGAGATGCACAAACAGGTGAGTCTACTTTTAATCCTTTTAGGAAAAACAAACTCTTGTGTTCCCATCACAAAACAAATAAACCTGTTGAATGTCCGTAAAAGGCAAATTGCTTGTGCAAAAACTATTAGAACAGCGAAGGATTCATTTCATGCTTGTGGAACAGGCAAGTTTAACACTGCAATCTTCTGGCGTCTACATGTTGAAGGTGTTTATGTTGCTGTAGTTGATAAAGGCTGTTGGTCTGTTGTTCTTATACTCTGTGTGCCAGTGTAGACTGTAAAACTTTCCATAAAATAAAATTGTAAAAGGGTACATTTTCCAGATTTCTCTGCACCACTATGCTCTAGACTAATTTCTGAATGCAATTTCTATTCCAAGCGATTTAAAACACTGCAGACCACTGAAACTGTCACTAGCGTGACATGTGACATCCTGCACAACCAAATGTTTTTAAAAAGCTACTATCCATAGCCACCGCAATTTTTAATTCACTTGACCCAGATTAGGGCCACAAATTAGAGCAATTTCAGAACATTTTGTTTTTGAAATCTTGAACCAATCAACACATCAAATTTGTTGAATTCATCTTCATACAGAAGTGATTTTTTTTTTTTACTTCTGCCCACCATTAGTGGTGCAGACAGCATCATTTTAAACTTGGTGATTTGACAAAGTGTCAAGGACTACCAGTCCTCCGTCACAGTCCGTCATTGCTGTTGTTCGTACTGATGATTCAACCGGGGGAGTTTCATTGCCATCAAAACCTTGGAGGTGTTCCAGCTACCAGTCACTTAACATCGTCTATGCAAAAAGAAAAAAAAACCTTTTACTTCCAGAACCTTGAACGTCCAAAATAACTCCTCTCACTATTATTCTGTTGATGCAGACACAGCTGTGCATTCCCAACCCCATTCCCCTGTACACCTGCAGCTCGCTGATTGGCAGGTGTGAATTACAGAGATAATCGGCCTTCACTTTGGGAGTGTTCAGAGACATTTGAATGATGTCACCTGAGGCTGTGTGTAGAAATGAAGGCGCCGAGGGGGGTTAGCTTTTCTGCTGTTGCCAAATCAGTTTTAGTTCCCTGTATCCACAGTGATGATGGTGACCAAATGTATATAAGGAAGTAAATTTTAAGCATTTCCAAGTATTGGAAAGTTTAGTTTAGTTTGTGAATGGCAACAAGTCCTGAATTATATAATTTCCAGCTAGCGGTGCCGAACTGAGTTTTGAATTGGAGGGGCGGGGGCAGCTTTGGATGACGTGATACAGTGTTTCCCACAGGATTTTGAGAGACTGTGGTGGATGTCCTCGGACCCTCTAGGTGGGTCATGCTCCCTCGGAAGAAAATTCTGAACATTTTAAAGATAATGCATCAATCTGGTGCACATTGAGAGCAAAATTACGAGGTTAGATCGATGAAGAACTTGGTGCTCTAGTAAACAATTTAATCATAAAGGTTGTATGGTTATGAATGCTGATGGCAAAAAGTCACACGAGACTGGGTGCCAACATCACCACAGACCCCTGGGCATCAACCTCGCGTTTACGCACGTATTGTAAAGAAAAATAGACTTTAAGCGTAAATAAACGCTTCAGTTCAGGTTGCGGTTACGTGAGACACAGCTGAGACGAAGCCGTGCAGACAGCTGCTGCACAGATTTAGATGAGAGCGTATCTGTACAGTAAAATCACTTCTGGCACCCTCCAGTCTTGACATGCGCGGGGTGGACGGGAATGATTGAAACGTCTTTTTCAACCGCGTTACAATATAGGGGCATTTGAAGGGACACAGTGATTCGCAACCTTAAAAAGAAAGTGGGACAAGGCCGTAAAGTGGGACACCTGGCCCACTTTACGAGGGACTGCACAGCATTTTTATCCCTTGTCCCACGTCCCACATATTGAGATGATGTCCCACATTTTCATCGGCTCTAGTTTTCAAAAGTCAAACCAC